>NW_027258521.1:0-69386 GCF_045791955.1 Oncorhynchus clarkii lewisi
TTCCGACGTGATGCTTGGCATTCAGGCCAAAGAGTTCAATCTTAGTTTCATCAGACCAGAGAATCTTGTTTCTCATGTCAGAGTGCTTACGGTGCCTTTTGGCAAACTCCAAGCGGGCTGCCATTTGCCTTTTACTGAGGAGTGGCTTCTGTCTGGCCACTCTACAATAAAGGCCTGATTGGTGAAGTGCTGCAGAAATGGTTGTCCTTCTGGAAGGTTTCTCTACAGAGGAACATCTCCCTCACCAAGGCCCTTCTCCCTTGATTGCTCAGTGTGGCCAGCTGAAGGAAGAGTCTTGGTGGTTCCAAACTTTTCCATTTAAGAATGATGGAGGTCACTGTGTTCTTGGGGACCTTCAATGTTGCAGACATTTTTTGGTACCCTTCCCCAGATCGGTGCCTCGACACAATCCTGTCAGCGACCTCCACGGACAATTCCTTCGACCTCGTGGCTTGGTTTTTGCTCTAACATGCACTGTCAACTGTGGCACCTTGTAAAGAGGGGTGTGAGCAATTCTTAATATTATTATTTATTTAACCTAATGTAGCTATTTAAGCCTTTCCAAATCATGTCCAATCAACTGAATTTACCACAGGTGGACTCCAATCAAAATGTAGAAACCTGCTCAATGGAAACAGGATGCACCTGAGCTCAATTTCGAGTCTTATACCAAAGGGTCTGAATACTTATGTATTCTGACACTTTGTTTAATTCAAAACATGTCTAAAAACCTGTCATTATGGGGTATTGTGTGTAGATTGATCAATTTTAGGATAAGGCTGTAACGCAACAAAGTGGAAAAAGTCAAGGCGTTTGAATTCTTTCCGAATGCACTGTACCACACCCCCTCGGGCCTTATTGTGGAATTATAATTTTGTGTAATGTTGCATAATCACCTTCCGGTGTAAAAATCTTGGACATTAAAAACAATAAGCAGTGGTCTGAAGCCAAAAAATAAAGGAAATTCACATGAGCACCACAATGCCTATTCCACCCATGCTCTACCAAGGTTTTCCAGCACATAGCTTTGACCTACTATAGTAGCTATGTTGGTGTTGTACTTCAAACTATGTGTAGGCAAGTTGCCAGGGATTCAAACCTTCTCAAACAGCCTCATTCATACTCTTAGAGGCGGTGCTTCCACAATAATGTGATTTGTACCTCCTACAAGGAAAGATACTGGATTCTCCACACACCTCAGTAAGACATTAAGTCAGCAAGTAATATTTCAGAATGTGCAGGCAGCGTTTCCAACTAAAAAAGTCACTGCAAAAGAATACCTCCACAACGATCCCATATAATTTGCTATCGGTTAATATTTTATATACCTGTACTTTTGAAATTTTGATCATACAAAAAATGTACTAATGACATTATTTGCCAAATACAGAGTCCTTCGTCCACTGAATTTTCTTTGTCATAATGTTATTTCTAAGCCCAAACCTGACCAGGCCCAAGTGTATTCATAAACTTTCAGGCCCATTCCAGCCTGAAACCAACTCCGTGTAGAAACTGAACTATGCTTGGATAATAGTTGGTGTAGAGGACACAATGGTGTATGACACACTGTACTTTTTTCAATCATTTTTGTAAAATGTTACTTCATTCTACATATTTAATGTGCTCTTTTTGTAGAATGCTTCCATGCCGTTGGTATGAGAAGAAAGACACGGAGATTGAGAAGGACCGAGAGCATAAACAAAGGTGTTATTAATATTTATTAAATTGAACTTAGATTATGTAATTTATCCACACCATACTTGGCAAAATGTTGTGAGATATACTGGAAATTCATTGAACTTTAAAAAAATAATTAAATGTTACATAATGCATTAAGTTAACGCAGCTGTTAGGCTGGATTTACAGTATACTTCATTACTCTGTAGAAGCTCCACAGCCACTTTGTGACTTCACCACACTGCATGGGTGGCATTCAGTGCAATTCCACGGTGACACTGACTCAGATTTTTCATTTTAAAAAGTATGTTAATTAAACAAAAAACAATGATTGCAAAGTTAAACAAACCATTCACTTCTATGCACAATACTACTTTTAACAATTTCCACTGAGAAGATTTACAAAAACACATTTACTTGAACAGTGGAGATGCAAAGATTGGTAAAAGAATGACTGCACAAACAGCACAAATCAGCACAAATATTTGCAATCATTGTTTTTTGTTTCAAATACATTTTTAGCTGAAACATCTGAGTCTCCGCGTAACTCTGTTATCATGGAATTGCCTGCATGCCAAAATGTGCTTTAATAAGGTTTTGCCAAATAGACTGCTCGGAGGAGTGTTAACCAAGTATTAGTGTGTCAAACACCACAAATGTATTTATTGTGCTCATCAAATACTTATAATGATTGTTGACTTTGCTCTTAACACAGTATTGCCGAGATGGAAAACTTTTACAAAACAGAGCTTGACAAAGTGAGGTAAATACTACTCTGGCACTAAATAATACTAACCGCTTTTGTATCTACAGTATCTATTGTGCAACCCAATGGCACACTATTCCCTAGTGCACTACTGTCGACCAGAGCCCTATGGGACCTGGTCAAAAGTAATGTACTAAATAGGTAATACTATGCTGTTTGGGATGCAGGCTCTGTGTTCTAAGGGAGTATTTTTGCTCGAATACTGGATCTAAGGTTTGTATTTGACTAATAATCGAGTACTCAAACTTTTAAAATGTGATTATCCTTTGTGGAGTATGTCAAGTGCAAAGAAAATATGTTAAGTTTCACTTTCAGTTGTTTGTCAGCCGACAGCATACCGCAAACTATTTCTCTTTAACTGAAGTACTCAAAATAATTTATGAGAGTAATCAAACAAGACATCTTTCAATTGCCCATCCCTAATCTTTAGAACTTGTCTGTTTGGGGTTTTACAGTAGCCTACACTCTACAGACTGAATATGATGTGGTTACCTGGATGGATGGCAGGTCAATGACATGTTGACCACAAAACCACTGCATACCGTTGATCAAATGTTCTTCACATTTTCCAATCACAGATCTGATCTTGAAGCAGAACGAAAGAAACATGATTCCTTTAAACAGAGGTATAGTATTCAGAACTATACAACCATTTGGAACATTAGCCTAATTCATGGATATTCAGAGGGCATTGTAGCTACTGCACATGAATTCAGTATTACATTTTTAAAATTAAGAATTTGAAGCAGCTGTAAGAGTCAATGGATGTTCAAGAAATGAATATACTGTATAGATAATTGTTAATTCATTAATATAAAGTGACAGTTAAGTGCTATAGGTAAATGAGATTGTTTTTTAGGTTGACTCTTTCATGAAGCCTAAATATTTTATCTTCTTACTTCAACTTAATCTAGAATGGCAAGTGAATTGTCCCCTGAGATAGAAAGCAGAGGAGATTTGTCTGAAGACATCACCAACCCCTGCAGAGAAACACAACTCAGAAAAATGTATGATCAACTGCAACTTGTTGAATGGCCAAAGTTCAAAGAAGTAGTCACGTCACTGGGTTATGACCCATCCAATGCAGAACGCTTGGTGAAGGTAATACATCTGGTAACATTTTAAAATGCTTTACATTCATTTGAATGTGGTTCATGCCAGAGATAGAACAACTTTGGCTGAATGACTTCAGTCTTGCTTTATCTTTATAGCACAAACGTTATTCAAGCTCAGATATAATAATATTTGTGCATTTTGTGGATACCATTTTATGGTATCGTGATAGGACACGTTCGAGGTGGCATGGGGTGATATGGAGAAGAAGAAAAAGGACATGAAACAACTGTTTTCATTGCACAGCACCACACAACAAAGCACAAAAAAGGTACACCATCTCGGAGTGATGTATAGTAATTCACTTTTTTGAAGTTTAGCTTATTTTCGATTGTCTAAGGTTGCTGTTTCCCATGCTTTTGAATGCAGCTCTAAGTCAGTTTTACTAGGGTAAGTTTGGCGGCGTGAGTGAAGGAGGCTTTGTTGCGAAATAGAAAGCCGATTCTAGATTTGATTTTGGATTGGAGATGTTTGATATGAGTCTGGAAGGAGAGTTTACAGTCTAGCCAGACACCTAGGTATTTGTAGTTGTCCACATATTCTAGGTCAGAACCGTCCAGAGTGGTGATGCTAGTCGGGCGGGCGGGTGCGGGCAGCGAACGGTTGAAAAGCATGCATTTGGTTTTACTAGCGTTTTAAGAGTAGTTGGAGGCCACGGAAGGAGTGTTGTACGGCAATGAAGCTCGTTTGGAGGTTTGTTAACAGATTGTCCAAAAAAGGGCCACATGTATACAGAATGGTGTTGTCTGCATAGAGGTGGATCAGGGAATCACCCGCAGCAAGAGCGATTTTATTTGACACACTGAACTCTGTCTGCGAAGTTGGTGAACCAGGCGAGGCAGTCATTTGAGAAACCAAGGCTATTGAGTCTGCCGATAAGAATACGGTGATTGACAGAGTAGAAAGCCTTGGCCAGGTCGATGAAGACGGCTGCACAGTACTGTCTTTTATCGATGGCGGTTATGATATCGTTTAGTACCTTGAGTGTGGCTGAGGTGCACCCATGACCAGCTCGGAAACCGGATTGCACAGCGGAGAAGGTACGGTGGGATTCGAAATGGTCAGTGATCTGTTTATTAGCTTGGTTTCAAAGACTATAGAAAGGCGGGGCAGGATGGATATAGGTCTATAATAGTTTGGGTCTAGAGTGTCACCCCTTTGGAAGCGGGGTATGACCGCGGCAGCTTTCCAATTTTAGGGATCTCGGACGATATGAAAGAGAGGTTGAACAGACTGGTAATAGGGGTTGCAACAATGGCGACGGATAATTTTCAAAAGAGAAGGTGCAGAGTTGGTTGTGTACATCAGTAGGAATAAAATCTAATTTAATATATTTTTATATTTAATTTTAAACAGCAAATGTGAAGACTGTGCAAAGGGTGTGTAGACTTTCACTTTGAACTGTTTATGGGTTGACCGGTGAAAAGTTGCTCGTCTTGAACTTTAGCTAACATGGGCAGCAGCTGTACAGGGAATGGGCTGTCAGTCAACCTGAATTCATGAATGTTGTCAACACAGAGAACTTGATCAATTCATAAAAGCTGTTTCAATAAATACTTATTGGAAAAATTGTCAAAAGTAACATTCATGTGACATTTGATTGGCTTTGAAATAGCTTTTATACTCAAGAAATAGTGATTTCAGTTACTCAAACTCAATCACGATTGGCTTGATTTATGCCGTGTTCATATGCTAGTCAAAACTCGGAAATATCCGACTTGCTAAATCATTGTAGAAAGATGATCCCGAGTTTCCAACTTGAAGTATCAGAATCAACCAATAGGAAGCTCTATTAAAAATAGTATGTTAATTTTAGTTTGAGGTTTTGAGTTTCCAATTGCATGTGAACGTGGTATTTGTGTACCAATTTTGTGGACAGGTCAGGGATATCTCTCTTGGTAAGTAATGACCATACTGTATTAAGACAATTTAGTATTAATAGAATGCATCAAAATAAAAAACTAACATGCATTTTCCATTCATAAAATGTGTAGGGTAAATTACCACAGTAGATTTGCTGTGGTAAAAGAGGGAATAACTGCCAAACAGTAAGAGGAGTTTGAAATGTTGAAAGCAATTGAGATGGAGCTGTGAAGGGTGATCAAAGCTCTCATTGATTGTTTAACGAGCAATCCCCTTGCAGTGATATGGTGGCCAATGTTGGTTGCAATTAGCCTAGCAGTTGGATAGCAGAAGACCGCTATGCTAAGTTTGTGAAGCATTAAAGTCTTATTTAAGAATGAATTGGTTAAAAATCTATAATTCTAGTAGGAACACGATTAGACACTACATTGCCATTTCCACACTCCATCCCAAGGGGGCAGCAGCAACCTGCTCCAGGTCCCGTGCCAAGTCTAGTTTATAGAGTGTGGTACTCTAATATGAGTATGAGTCATAATACCCATTAACCCTAGCGGTAAAACAGGGAAATGGTTCCAATTGTTTTTCCATCATTAGTTTTAGAAACACTTTAGATAAGGGATGTGTTTCGTGAAGGCTTTCCTTGGCATGACGTTTTGATAACTGTGTGAATCTTTCTAGGACAAGGTGACCTTTATCAATGTATTGTGTTGTTGTTGTTGTTGTCCTTGCACCACACGGTCAGGTCTCTGACCACTTCCTTATAGGCCTGTCTCATCGTTGTCGGTTATCAGGCCTACCACTGTTGTAATCTGCAAACTTAATGATGGTGTTGGAGTTGTGCCTGGCCGTGCAGTCATGAGTGAACAGGGAGTACAGGAGGGGGCTGGACACGCAGTGTGGAGTGCAATAGCGAATGCACCATCTGTAGATCTGTTGGTGCGGTATGCAAACTGTTGGTCTAGTGTTTCTGGGATAATTGTGTTGATGTGAGCCATGACCAGCCTTTCAAAGCAATTGATGGCTACCGATGTGAGTGCTACAGGTCGGTAGTCATTTAGGCCGTACCTTAGTATTCTTGGGCACAGGGACTATGGTGGTCTGCTTGAAACATGTTGGTATTACAGACTCAGACAGAGGTTGAAAATGGCAGTGAAGACACTTGCCAGTTAGCACATGCCCGGAGTACACGTCCTGGTAATCCATCTGGCCCTACGGCCTTGTGTATGTTGACCTGTTTGAAAGTCTTACTCACATCGGCTGTGGAAAGCGTGATCACACAGTCGTCCGGAACAGCTGATGCTCCCATGCATGTTTTAGTGTTACTTGCCTTGAAGCGAGCATGGAAGAAGTTTAGCTTGTCTGGTAGGATCGTGTCACTAGGCAGCTCTTGGCTGTGCTTCCCTTTTGTAGTCTGTAATAGTTTGCAAGCCCTGCCACTTCCGACGAGCGTCGGAGCCGGTGTAGTACGATTCAATCTTAGTCCTATATTGACGTTTTGCCTGCTTGATGGTTCGTCAGAGGGCATAGTGGGATTTCTTATAAGCTTCCGGGTTAGCCCCGCTTCTTGAAAGCGGCAGCTCTACCCTTTAGCTCAGTGTGAATGTTGCCTGTAATCCATGGTTTCTGGATGGGGTATGTGCGTAGAGTCACTGTGGGGACGACGTCGATGCACTTATTGATAAAGCCAGTGACTGATGTAGTGTACTCCTCAGTGCCATCGGAAGAATCCCGGAACATATTCCAGTCTGTGCTAGCAAAACAGACCTGTAGTTTAGCATTTGCTTCATCTGACCACTTTTTTTATAGACCGAGTCACCGGTGCTTCCTGCTTCCTTTTAATTTTTTCTTGTAAGCAGGAATCAGAGGATAGAATTATGGTCAGATTTGCCAAATGGAGGGCGAGGGAGAGCTTTGTACTCGTCTCTGTGTGTGGATTAAAGGTGGTCTAGATTTAATTTTCCCCTCTGGTTGCACATTTAACATGCTGATAGAAATGAGGTAAAACTGATTAAGGTTCTCTGCATTAAGTCCCCGGCCACTATGAGTGCCGCCTAAGCGATAAGCGTTAACCTGTTTGCTTATGGCGGTATACAGCACATTGAGCGCGGTTTTAGTGCCAACATTGGTCTGTAGTGGTATGTTGATAGCTACGAAAAATACAGATACTCTCTAGGTAGATAGTGTGGTCTACAGCTTATCATGAGATACTCTACCTCAGGCGAGCAAAGCCTCGAGACTTCCTTAGATATTGTGCACCAGCTGTTGTTTACAAATATGCATATCCACGCCTTGTGTCTTACGCTGCTGTTCTATCCTGCCAATAGTGTATAACCTGCCAGCTGTATGTTCTTAAAACCTCTTGGGGATAGTGAGACGCTAGCGTCTCAAGTGGCCAATAGCCTCGGGAAATGCAGAGCGCCAAATTCAAATAAAACGCGTTAAAACTCAAACTTTCATTAAATCACACATGCAGGGTACTCAATTAAAGCTACACTCGTTGTGTGAATCCAGCCAACATGTCAGATTTTAAAAATGCTTTTCGGTGAAAGCATGAGAAGCTATTATCTGATAGTATGCACCCAGCTGAACCATTTGTAAACAAAATAATTAGCGTAGCCGGCGCTACACAAAACGCTGAAATAAAATATAAAACATGCATTACCTTTGACGAGCTTCTTTGTTGGCACTCCAATATGTCCCATAAACATCACAATTGGTCCTTTTTTTCGATTAATTCCGTCCATGTATACCCAAAATGTCCATTTATAAAGCAGGCTTTATCCGGCAAAAAAACTGCCTTCCAAAACACAACGTCCCTACAAAACATTTCTAAAGTTGCCTATAAACTTTGCCAAAATATTTCAAACTACTTTTGTAATACAACTTTAGGTATTTTTAAACGTTAATAATCGATCAAATTGTAGACGGGGCAATCTGTATTCAATAGAGCAAGTAAACAAAACATGCACCATTTTCCCTCTTGCATAACTATCAACAGTGTAACGTTGTTCCAGGATGTGCCTCTTCTTCGTTTCACCAATGATTAACTTCAACCTAATTCCAAAGACTGGTGACATCCTGTGGAAGTCGTAGGAACTGTAAAATGGTCGCTATCTAATTTCCCTTGGCAAAGACAACTGAGGGAACGGTCAGAGAAAAAAATAATAATAATCTGAACAGTTTTTCCTTGAGGTTTTGCCTGCTACATAAGTTCTGTTATAGTCAGACATGATTGAACCAGTTTTAGAAACTTCAGAGTGTTTTCTATCCACACCTACTAATCATATGCATATAATATATTCCTGGCATGATTAGCAGGAAGTTGAAATTGTGCACGCTATTTATCCAAAAGTGGAAATGCTGCCCCTTATCTCTTAATGTTGTCATTCAGCCACGAATCTGTGAAACATAAGATATTACAGTTTTTAATATCCCGTTGGTAGGATATATGTGCGTTCAGCTCGTTCCATTTATTTTCCAGCGATTGAAAATTGGCTAGCAGGATGGAAGGCAAGGGCAGATTAGCCGCTTGTCGCCTGATCCTCACAAGACACCCGGATCTTTTTCCACAAAATCTAAATTTCCTTCTCCAGCGATTGATGAAGATGAGGTCCTGGTTGGGTGTCTGTGGAAGTCTGGTTGATAAGGGTGATCATCAGTCAGTGTTCCAGCTTGCAAGCCTGGAGGTTTTGTTTGGTGGCCATGAGGCCTTCCGTTCATTTTTTTTATCTTGCCTTTGATATTTTTCATTGTTGTGCTTGTGTATTGTTTTTGTCACCATCTGAACAAATAATAATATTCTTGAACTGGCTGACCAAGAGGTCAAGAGAGAAGTAAGGTTGCTGTCTCCCTGGGCACATGTACATTCAAGACTTAGGCACATATGCTGATTTCTCACATAAATGCACAACTTCATTCAGATTACAGAACATGTAACTAGGCCTAAGACCCCTAGACTTAGCGAGTGCAAAAATATTAGCAGGCAAGGTAGTCGGTTATTCAACATTAAGCCTTGATAAGCATAAAGGTGGAGAAAATCAGGTGATTGTGAATCTTTCGTTTGGGTATGCCTGTTTGTAGTTTCCCCTTTTTAGTATATATTTAATTTCGTCACATAAACTGATCAATAATCCACTTGGGCTGGCCATGGACCAAGGGGTCCAAACAGAGCTGGCCATGGACCTAAGGTACGGTTGCTGTCTCCTGAGTACAATCATTCAACACCTGATCGCATGTGCTTACTTCCCACGTTAATGCACACACCAAGGTTACAGACCATGTAGCTAGGCCTAGTACCCCTAGACACAGTGAGTGCAACAATTTCAGCAGGTTTGTTATCAGTTTTGTAATAGTACCTTATTTATGGTTTGAAAGATGTTTTCTCTTTCCTAAAGGTCTCAGAATATATGCAAGCAGCAGTCCGGAATCTTCAAATGGCATTGTTCTACAGCCAGAAAGCTGATGTTGTTAAGGTAATATTTAAGACAATTAATGCAATTGAATCATTCTGCTTACATTTGTAATTCTGATTAAATCAACCTGGGCACACTGCCAACAAAACAGCTCTCTGCATGTGCAAAGTTACCCCAAAATGATGGGAACATTTTCAAATTCATTGGACACAACTTTGGAATATTACGTCTAGCAATGAGTGTGAAACACATTTTACCGTTGTTTACATTCATCTGCATGAATATTCACTTTCTCATGGACATCGTAAAAGGAAAGCCACAAGATGATTTCTGCTATAATATTGTAAGTGTTAAGATGATTTCATAGATCAGTATTTTGTGGACAGAATGTTGCCCAAAATTCATTATTTAAAAAATGTAATTCTCTTCCACAGGATCAACTCTCCAGTCTACGCATCACAGATCTTCAGGTCAAAGGGATTCGAAACCACATTTTTGCAGAGTGCTACTGGTTGGGTAGTTTGATGGCTCTGCACAACCCACCTCTTAAACCTAACTGGCAGTGTTGTGATGCCAATAGGAGTGTCAATTTTCCACCTCTTATAATCCCCAGTGAGGTGGAGAAGTTTCAATGGAACTTTAACAATTAATTACATTGTTAACGAAGCATTCGGTTCAGAGGGATAAACTATAAAGCAGGATCAATGAGATTATGTTAACTTTGATTTTCAAAAAACTGAAATGACTTTAGATTTTCTGGTTCATTAAGAAAGCAAAACTTAGACATGTGTTTTTGGTTGTTGAGTCAATTAAACTGTGCCCATTTCAAGCTTATCTTTCCCAAATAAAAAATAAGTTATTTCAGAATTTTTGGGCAAGTTAGCTGGCTGGCTAACTCATTAAACATGCTTTGTAATATACCCCTCCGATGGGTAAGACAGTTGAACTAAAGCTCAACAATTTGGTCCATTTCCCCTGCTCAGACGTTGCATGCTTAAACCAATGGTTGCGTGCCATGTTATTGACTGTCATCAACTGACAGATTGCTATACCATATGGTGTTGTTAGCTAATAATGTAAAATACCTATCCTGGCGTAAGACCTGGCCAGTATCCGCAACTCCTGGGCAGAGGAACATGCCCTATAACTTAAAATATAACTTACATATCATTTATGCCTTAATGAGTAGTGCTGTGTGTTTTGGCTATTTATGTCACATGACCTGGAATTTAATCTTTTTTATTTAAGGCTTTTTTTTTATCAAACTGTCCCCTTTTCTTTTTCCGTCAGATCTTCTAGCACCATCCTCAGACGAGTGCTGACATTTTTATTCTAATTCTCATTCCTGGAAAAGACTTAGAAGAAAGGTTCAAATACAGGTCATGTGACATGAATAACAAAAGTACAGGGCTCTACTCATTAAGGCATAACTGAGTGGTATACTAAAAAAAAGCAGAACTAACGAGTAAACCAGCTAACTTACCTAAATGTTTTGAAATACATTTAGATTTTTTGAAAGATAAGCTTGAAATTGGCATGGTCTAATTGACTCAACAACAAAAAAACACAAATCTAAATTCAGCTTAACTTACAGTTTAGCTGAATAAACAGTTATTTATGGTTGTTTGTCAAAGTTAGCTAGTTATACATAGGCACACAGCCATGCTAATTGGCTGGATTATTATCTATTTAGACAACACATTAGTCTTACTCTTATTCAGATATCACGTCCAACATCACACACATCTACCTACTCAGATTTACTACACACAAAATATCCTGACTGTCGCGCTCTAGATGGCACGGTAGAATTAACTTGAAAATGAAGTACTTTTAGCTTTATAGCTGAAGCTGGTAAAATCACTCTACAAACTATCATTGTGCCATTAACGAGATCACAAATATTATGGACACATTAGAAAAAGCAGTTTCTGCCTAGAGACAAGACTAACAGGAACTAACAGTACAGGTAGATTACATTAGAAACGGTACTACAAAAGTACAATACAAGAGAGAGAAAAAACAAAGAACTGGAGGAACTTATTCAAGAACAATCTAATGTAATCTTTTATAAAAAATAAAGCAAACTCCATGGAATATGGAGATAAATGTTATTTCATGCCAACTTTACTTTTTTTGTGAATATGGCTTCCACCCTGTCAAACACATTAGAGAAAAATGATCGAAATCCCATGGATTACATTATTTCCCTTCTCTGCTTCAGTTCGATCCTCCTGGTATGATGGAGGTAATTGGTAACTTAAAGATATCAGCAGCAGGTCATGATGAGATTGGTGCCTCATTCGTGAAGTTAGTGTCTTCTTTGATCACTGAGCCTCTAACGTATATCGTCAACAAATATCTATGCAAACTGGTATTGTTACTAAAGATTAGAAAATTGCCAAACTTATCCCCCTCTATAAATCTGGTATCCCAGATCTTTGACAAATTATCATTCAATATCTGTACTACCATGTTTTTCTAGAAAAATCGGTGTATAAAAAAATGTTGAAACATTAAATCAACACTGTATTCTATATGAGCACCAATATGGTTTTCGTAAAAACTACTCCACAGATATGGCCTTTTTGCAACTTGTGGATAAAATCTTTACAGTCCTGAACAACAATGAATACGTGCTTGGCATCATTTTAGATTTATACAAAGCGTTTGATCATGAAATATGACTTTCTAAATTGCATTATGGTTTTCATATAATTGGCTATATATTTATGTTTATGATAGAGAACAATTTGTTTATGCAAACGGCCGTGCATCTACCTGGGCCAAGATATCCTGTGGCGTGCCACAGGGAGGGATAATTGGACCTTTGTTATTCCTAATCTATATCAATCTATACCGTAATAACCATTCTCTTTGCTGATGATACCATTTTGATTTTAACACACAATAATTTTGACTCACTAATTAATGAAGCCAACTCGGGCATGGTCAAATTTTCTGAATTGTTCCAGATAATTTGTTAATTTTTAAATGTAAACATCTGACTATATTGTATTCACTATTAAGAATAAGAAATATCGTTAAATAAAGAGCCAGAATCTCAATTGGTAGGAATGAAATCAAACCAGTCATATCCACTAGATTTCTCTGAGTTCTAATTGATGAAAAGTTATCCTGGAAAGATCATATTCAATTTGTCTGATCAAAGTGTTGGTATCATTAGAAAGATTACTGCTTTGTTTCATCAGATTTGCTTCCTAGCTCTTTACTATATCTTATGCCTCCTACCTGCACAAATTAGTCATACTACAAAAGACATTTGCAAGATGTCGTGGAAATTTCCTCTATTTACCAAATCATGGGAGCAAACCACACACACAAGTCAGAGTTAGTTATAAAAGTCCATCTTTAATTATATGAGCTCTATCACAACCCTGTGACTCTCAGATTGATTCAGTGTCTCCCAGTGAATCCTCTGAGAGCCCCCTTACAATGCAACTGAGTTCCTTTAATAGCAAAGACACACATAGTCAGACAGCATAGACATAACTCATCGTTCAGCTTTGTCTCCTTTCCCAAACCCCAGAACCATAAACCAATCCTCCAAATCAACAGGCATATATCAAATTGTCATTTAGATGCAACCCACTCTAAATACAAACTCCTGGACAAACTCACGGAGAGGAGGGTGAGGCTATAGGTTAAGATATAAACAACATAAGAGGGAGCATAGAATGATTCCAGACACTGCAACCTTCCTTTCCCCACTATGGGAAAGGTAGAGAGTGAAAGATATGTTTACACATGATGACACTTTGACCTCTCCCCTCTCAGCGGCCCAGGCAACTTAGTTTTGACATAGAACAGACGCAACCTCACCACAGAATTACACAAAAATACCATTCTGATGAGAATTAACTTACACATATTTGATGAATATAAAACATCTTACATATGTTACCAACAAATTCTGAATCTTCCCTAACAAAGACTAGCTACCTCCTCTAATTGCCTGGCTCCATCTGCACCTTTGTTTAAGAAACTCAATATCTTGTCTATGTACCGCATTAATGTATGCCATTTATGCACTTCCATCTCCACACTTTTATACTTCCCAGACAGTTTACCTTTCAATGGATTCTTCCAGGTTAACTCTGAAATCCATCTATATAACACAAGACACAGTGATAACCTTCACCCTCCCCACTGCCGTACCTCACATTGGCACCTCTATATCTGATAGAGAATTGACTTACTCCTAGAATCCACATTGGCAAAATATCATCTTCCCTCAATAGATTCAAGCGGAGAGTGGGGGTCAGCCTGATGGACCAAACTACTCCATAATCATCTCCATATAGCCTAACTCTCACACACACACGTGCACATTCACACACACATTTAAACAACACAAATATATATTTTTCCTGATTACTGATCAATTCATTTATACATTTAAAATGAGTAGATTTCCAACCACACCTGCACACCATTTCTTTTGATGTTCTAATTTGTCATTACAGTAAATAATCTATGACAAATGACGTTAAACAGAAGGTATTTTTTATTTATACCTTTATTTAACTAGGCAAGTCAGTTAAGAACAAATTCTTATTTTCAATGATAACCCACTGTTCCTAGGCTAACTGCCTTGTTCAGGGGAAGAATGACAGATTTTTACCCTATCAGCTTGGGGATTTGATCTTGCAACCTTTCGGTTACTAGTCCACTAAGCTACCTGCCTAGTGGTCAGTAATTGTTGTTTGTTATGATTGCTAAATTGCTGTTGTATTTTTTTAAATGTAATTTCATTTTGTCAAATGTGTAATTGTATATTAGTCTATTTTACATCAATGGGATATGTACTATGTATCAATGCAAAACAAATAAACCACTGTTTAAAATACACATGGAATTTGTTGCTAATCTAACATTTTGTCTTGGAGACAGCAGTTCTGTCCCTGTCTTTCCCTTCAGTCTGGCTCCAGGAAATGCAGCCATTTTAACAAGTGGAAATGCTGGTCAGTCACACCTGCAATATATTTACACAAACCATTAGTTGAAAAGGACCAATAGGGAGCTCACAGTTCACAATCACATTACTACCCTACGGCATCTAATAGAGGCCATACACTGTCCTTTCCGTGTGTGGTAGTTGGTGCCGTTTTAAGATGAGGGAGGACAATTTAAAATATTTAATGAGCATGGCCTTATTTCTATTACAGCATATTGGATGACTTTCATTCATATTCCATTCACCCAGTTCAATGTAACATCGATAGGTTTAGGCTACTACATGATATTATATTCCCTATACCCATCATAAGTGAAAGTTTACAACGTATGTGCATAGGTCGAGATACATTTTTGTAATCGAGTTGACAGACAGTGACATATTCAATACCGGATTTTACCCTCTTGCCTGCTCAAAGCTGATCTAGGGTGTAATCATTAGTCCAACATTAGTCACTTTGCTTTGTTTAATTCCTTCTCGCATCTACGCCCTCTCTTCTCACCTTTTCCCTTCGCTTCAGTGCTCAACATATCAGCTGTCTGGTACCAGGCAAAAACATTTTTTAAACATGCATACCATAACCGTTGCACACAGCCTACATCCTTGTCACCATTTTAGCTATCATCATAGTCAATATAGCTACTAGAACTAACGCATGAGTAAACGCACTACAGTCATGCAGTACAGTAAGCAAGCAGTTTAGAAACTTACACTGTGGCAATAAATGAATAAACCTTGACTTGGAAGAGATCCAGTGTTGGATAGCCATAGCCAGTTAGCTAACATAACATCCCTCTCTGTTTGAGCCGGGTGTTTTGAGTATGCTAAACTAGCTAGCATTCGCTAGCAAAGTAAGTGGAAAAAAAATACGAAGAAATATAACTAGCTCTCTCTATTGATTTTTCTTCATTTTTGAAGAAATTTATTTTGTGTTTCTCTTTGAGTCAACTAGACCAACTCACCTTTTTAAGCACTTTACTACTATATTCATTCTAGGATCCATATCTCTGACTGTATAAGTCTATGGAAGGAGGTGAGAACCATGAGCCTCCTACATTTTGTATTGAAGTCAATGTACCCAAAGGACGGAAACTAGCTGTCCTCCAGCTAAACCATGGTGCTACCCCAGAGTGTGCTGTTGAGGCTACTGTAGACCTTCAATGAAATAGTGTCTTAATCAATTATTTGTTGATGTGAATATATTTAGTATAGTTTAATCTAAAAAGCATAACATTTTAAAAAACTTTAACTTTTTATTTTTACACAGGCTGTATGCATTTACATGTATTTAATTTCTTATGGTTTGATTAACCACCTTAACAGTATAGACCTTTCACTGTCTCCCCTTCCCTCACTGAGTTATAACCAGACAGGGAACCAGAAGGCCCAACATAGTCACTGAGTTATAACCAGACAAGGAACCAAAAGGCCCAACATAGTCACTGAGTTATAACCAGACAAGGAACCAGAAGGCCCAACATGGTCACTGAGTTATAACCAGACAAGGAACCAGAAGGCCCAACATAGTCACTGAGTTATAACAATACAAGGAACCAGAATGGCCAACATAGTCACTGAGTTATAACCAGACAAGGAACCAGAAGGCCCAACATGGTCACTGAGTTATAACCAGACAGGGAACCAGAAGGCCCAACATAGTCAATGAGTTATAACCAGACAGGGAACCAGAAGGCCCAACATACTCACTGAGTTATAACCAGTCAGGGAACCAGAAGGCCCAACATAGTCACTGAGTTACAAACAGACAAGGAACCAGAAGTCCCAACATAGTCACTGAGTTATAACCAGACAGGGAACCAGAAGGCCCAAAATAGTCAATGAGTTATAACCAGACAGGGAACCAGAAGGCCCAACATAGTCACTGAGTTTTAACCAGTCAGGGAACCAGAAGGCCCAACATAGTCACTGAGTTACAACCAGACAAGGAACCAGAAGGCCCAACATAGTCACTGAGTTATAACCAGACAAGGAACCAGAAGGCCCAACATAGTCACTGAGTTATAACCAGACAGGGAACCAGAAGGCCCAACATAGTCACTGAGTTATAACCAGACAGGGAACCAGAAGGCCCAACATGGTCACTGAGTTAGAACCAGACAGGGAACCAGAAGGCCCAACATGGTTACTGAGTTATAACCAGACAAGGAACCAGAAGGGCCAACATGGTCACTGAGTTATAACCAGACAGGGAACCAGAAGGCCCAACATAGTCACTGAGTTATAACCAGACAGGGAACCAGAAGGCCCAACATAGTTACTGAGTTATAACCAGACAAGGAACCAGAAGGCCCAACATAGTCACTGAGTTATAACCAGACAAGGAACCAGAAGGCCCAACATAGTTACTGAGTTATAACCAGACAAGGAACCAGAAGGCCCAACATAGTCACTGAGTTATAACCAGACAAGGAACCAGAAGGCCCAACATAGTCACTGAGTTCTAACCAGACAAGGAACCAGAAGTCACTGGGTTATAACCAGACAAGGAACAAGAATGGCCAACATAGTCACTGAGTTATAACCAGACAGACAGGGAACCAGAAGTACCAGGCTAGTCTTGTGGAACCAGACAGGTGTGTCTCCACATAAGTCTGGCTGCGTAAATTAAGGCCAGACTAATATTTGTTTTTCCAAATAATTCTCGTACCTTTTCTTGGTGTTGCTTGAGCTTTATAAAACAGGAGAAGTATGAATTATTCATTTCTGGGCATTTTTTCGGTTAGGAGCAGCACTTTATTTTAAGAATATGAAATGTCAGAATAATAGTAGAGAGAATTATTTATTTCAGCTTTTATTTCTTTCATCACATTCCCAGTGGGCCAGAAGTTTACATACACTCAATTAGTATTTGGTAGCATTGCCTTTAAAATGTTTAACTTGGGTCAAACTTTTCGGGTAGCCTTCCGCAAGCTTCCCACAATAAGTTTGGTGAATTTTGGCCCATTCCTCTTGACAAAGCTGTGTAACTGAGTCAGGTTTGTAGGCCTCCTTGCTCGCACACGCTTTTTCAGTTCTGCACACAACTTTTCTATAGGATTGAGGTCAGGGCTTTGTGATGGCCACTCCAATACCTTGACTTTGTTGTCCTTAAGCCATTTTGCCACAAATTTGGAAGTATGCTTGGGGTCATTATCCATTTGGAAGACCCATTTGCGACCAAGCTTTAACTTCTTCCTGACTGATGTCTTGAGATGTCGCTTCAAAATATCCACATAATTTTCCTTCCTCATGGAGCCATCTATTTTGTGAAGTGCACCAGTCCCTCCTGCAGCAAAGCAAACCCACAACATGATGCTGCCACCCCCGTGCTTCACGGTTGGGAGGGTGTTCTTCGGCTTGCAAGCCTCCCCATTTTCCGCCAAACAAAACGATGGTCATTATCGCCAAACAGTTTTATTTTTGTTTCATCAGACCAGAGGAGATTTCTCCAAAAAGTACAATCTTTGTCCCCATGTGCAGATGCAAACCACAGTCTGGCTTTTTTATGGCAGTTTTGGAGCAGTGGCTTCTTCCTTGCTGAGTGGCCTTTCAGGTTATGTCAATATAGGACTCGTTTTACTGTGGATATAGATACTTTTGTACCTGATTCCTGCACCATCTTCACAAGGTCCTTTGCTGTTGTTCTGGGATTGATTTGCACTTTTTGCACCAAAGTACGTTCATCTCTAGGAGACAGAACGCGTCTCCTTCCTGAGCGGTATGATGGCTACGTGGTCCCATGTTGTTTATACTTGCGTACTCTTGTTTGTACAGATGAACGTGGTACCTTTAGGCATTTGAAAATTGTTTCCAAGGATGAACCAGATGAGAGGCACTGAGTTTGAAGGCCTTGAAATACATCCACAGGCAAACCTCCAATTGACTCAAATTATGTCTATTAGCCTATCAGAAGCTTCTAGAGCCATGACATAATTTTCTGGAATTTTCCAAGCTGTTTCAAGGCACAGTCAACTTAGTCTATGTAAACTTCTGACCCACTGGAATTGTGATACAGAGAATTAAAAGTGAAATAATCTGTCTGTCAGCAATTGTTTGAAAAATGACTTGTGTCATGCACAAAATAGATGTCCTAACAGACTTGCCTAAACTATAGCTTGTATGTGTTTCTTAAGGGAATACAGGTATGTACACACAAATGGATTGAGTTCACACTCAATTGACTCCATTCTGTACAGGGCTAGCTGAAGATTTGATCTAATCAGTAGATGATGTATGTATCGTTGCGATTGATACGTATCTTTGAATGGCAGAGCCCTTCCTCAACAAATCTTCCTCAACAAATCCAAGTCACATTGAGATTGACTTTATAATTTAAACCTAACCTATGACCTGACCCGTCACCTTACAGTATGTATTACTGCCTCCCGTTGCAAGAAGTGACACCCCAAAAAACAAAAAAACAAAACATATACAGCACCAATGGCTCCTAGCCCCCCACGCATGCTTTCTGTCTCTAACACTTAAACTAAAACTAAATATAAAAACGAAATCAAAATATTTTTATATAACTAAAACTAAATAAAACTGGAAAATCAGGTCTGAAAACAAACTGAACCTAAATTGAATGTCAAATAAAAATAGAAAAACTAAAAGAAGTTAAACCTAATATGTAAACACAACTATAATAAACTTGTTACACAGTATGTTGTTTTAGTAAGTAGTTAGTAAGACAGATTTTTGACACAGCCTCTGTATCAGTCTAAAGCAGTGGTGGGTAAAGTAACCAATTGTCATACTTAAGTAAAAGTAAAGATACCTTTATAGAAAGTTATTCAAGTAAAAGTTAAAGTCACCCAGTAAAATAATACTTTAGTAAAAGTCTAAAAGTATTTGGATTTAAATATACTTAAATATCAAAAGTACATGTAATTGCTCAAATATACTTAAGTATCAAAAGTAGAAGTAAAGGTATAAATCATTTCAAATTCCGTATATTAAGGAAAGCAGACGGCACCATTTTCTTGTTTTTTTTATTTATGGAAGGCCAGGGGCACACTCCAACACAAGATGCACTTATGTTTAGTGAGCCAGCCAGACCATAGGCAGTAGGGATGACCATGTGTTATGTTGATAAGTGCGTGAATTTCACAATTTTCCAGTCCTGCTAAGCATTAAAAATGTAACGAGTACTTTCGGTTGTCAGGGATGGCGTAAAAAGTACAATATTTTCTATAGGAATGTAGTGAAGTAAAAATAAAAGTTGCCAAAAATATAAATAGTAAAGTATAGATACCCCAAAATATGACTTAAGTAGTACTTTAAAGTATTTTTACACCACTGGTATAAAGACAGTTTGTGAAGGAATAGTCAATGCGTTCCAAGATGGCCACTTCTCATATATCTCAGAATATGAATGTTTTTAACCCTTTCCACCTTACATGGATTTTTGTGTTTCATTCATCTGAGCACGGTGCCTGTGTTGGAAAGAAGCATCATGTGTGGGTGTGGGCAATTTGCCGTCATGTTGAAAGAGCATGATGGCCGCTCTGATGAACTCTCATTTTGCCTTCTTAAGTCATTACTTAAGAACTACAGATATATCACGTTGCCCCATTGTTGACATTTTAGATGGTGGCCCAGTCTTTGAGGGTACAGTATTAATTTAACAAATTAAGGAGTGTGGCTTTAAGCATCCTCATCGCAAGCTCCGCAAACCCTGCTGGTTTGTCAACTTCTACTCTGGTTTCAACCACATGGAATGCAGCCTAACAGATACTGATGTGGGAATCTACCTCTCTTGTTATTAAACCAGCGTTTTCTCATGTCTGTCAGAACATTGAAGTACTTAAAAACAGTACATTGTGGGGCTCTGGCCTTGTGCTAGGCCCCGAAGTGCTGCTGCATTTTTAATTAGTACCTGTCATACACTATTTTAAGTAAACAGTACGTTGTAAATAGTATAACTTATGATTAGTACGCAACAAGGTTATTATAGCAAACTAAAACCAAAACTAAAACCAATCATGAAAAAACTATTTGAAAAACAAAAACGATTTTGAAACTTTGATATTTTCCATGAAAACTAACTAAATTAAACTAAAAAACACAATGAATTATGTTCAGTTTTAGTTTTGTTTCTTAACTTTGGAAAAAATTGGACAGGGTTTTTAATGGGGTTTTCAAGCTTTTGGGGGTGTTTTCAACCGATTTCATTTGGCGGGAAAATGCAGCCAGGAGATGCCGATGTTTGAAATGGGCCTAGTTTGTATATCACTATCACTACCTTGGGCTCCCGAGTGGTGCAGCGGCCTAAGGCACGGTATCTCAGTGCAAGAGGCATCACTACAGTCCCTTGTTCAAATCCAAGCTGTATCACATCCGGCCGTGATTGGGAGTCCCATAGGGCGGAGCACAATTGGTCCAGCGTCGTCCGGGTTTGGCCTGGGTAGGCCGTCATTGTAAATAATAATTTGTTTTCTAACTGACTTGTCTAGTTAAATAATAAATGTAATTTAAAAAACTATCACTAGTTAATCTGTAAAAATGGGGTAGGTAGCTAACTAAATTCTTCTTACATGTACTAGCTACTAAAGCAAAACAAATGATTAGATTGGTGCAAACATAGGCAAGTGAGAGTTCCCTTTCTTTCACCATATTTCTTTGCAACAGTCTTGGCACTATTCCTTTTTAAACCATGTCACATTGAGACTTTATAATTTAAACCTAATCTTTGACCTGACCCATCACCTTTATGGTGCCACTCGCCCCTCCCACTGGTTATTCTCCAGCATGTCTCTCTTCCTTGTACTCTGCGAGGAGGGAAATGTAGTGATACATCTCACTTATATTATCAGAGATCCGGACTTGTAACAGTTACCTTGAGTTCTGTTTTAAATACTTCTCAATGTATCACATATGGGATATGGCCAACTCCCATATCGCAAATATGCTCTCTCTGAAGCCAGGTTAGTCTTCCAAAAGCACCATTCCTCAGGGGCTCCGACACTGAGTACAGTATGCCCCAACAAAGATGCAGTGACATCAAGTCGGTACAACTTCATTAAAGTATGAGGGGTAGCCAAACATCCTGCATTACAAATCTCTTTTGTGGCCAACTGAGTAAGCCAAACCTGTTGTGGAATGAGCCCTCGGTCCCTCTGGGGACTTTCAACCTTGCAATTATAAGTCAATATAATAGCTTCCACTATCCCATGGGATATTCGTTCATGGTCCACCCTTGCTGAAAACAAAGAGTTGATCGCTCTCTTTCTATCCAAATAAACACACAAACACGTGTACTGGACCTTCCACAGAAGTGAAGAGCAGTGGTGGAAAGCCAAAAGTGCTAAGGTGTGAGAATTATAATTTTCTCTGACTTTAGGCATAAATGCGGGATAGGATGCAAAGTTACCTTTGGAAAAACTATGGGACAAACTGTATGCACGAATGGTGGATTGACAGGCTTTGCAGCAAAGGGCAATAGTAAAGTGGTTTTACAGGGCAGATATTACATATCCACACTTCCCAGAGGGTCAAAAGGCTGCAGTGTAATAGCCTCAAGCACAATATACAGGCCAGAAGATGAGCTAAAGGCTTGGAGTCAGGACATAAGCTACCCGCACCCTTCATATAACGACATAACAGAGGGGGCTATTCTAATGTGTTGTTGTAGAAGCCTATATGAAAGGCAGTGGAAGTGGCTAAATAGACCTTTACAGTAGAGAAAACCTTCCCTCTGTCCAAAATCGGTCCTGCAACAAGCATATAACCAGAGCATTATGAATGGAATGATCTGCCTTAGGTCACACCACCTCTCGAAAATGTGCCACTTGTACAGTACGTGTAAAAGGGGCTCTAGAACTCTGGAAAGTCTCAATGACTTTAAGAGGTAACTCTGTCACATTAGTCATCCTCTCACTGGATGACTAATGACTAAAACACACTGGCGCCGACAGAGATGGCCGCCTCGCTTCGCGTTCCTAGGAAACTATGCAGTTTTTTGTTTTTTTACGTGTTATTTCTTACATTAGTACCCCAGGTCATCTTAGGTTTCATTACATACAGTCGAGAAGAACTACTGAATATAAGATCAGCGTCAACTCACCATCAGTACGACCAAGAATATGTTTTTCGCGACGCGGACCCTGTGTTCTGCCTTACAAACAGGACAACGGAGTGGATCCTATGCAGCGACCCAAAGAAACGACTCCGAAAGAGAGGGAAACGAGGCGGTCTTCTGGTCAGACTCCGGAGACGGGCACACCGTGCACCACTCCCTAGCATTCTTCTTGCCAATGTCCAGTCTCTTGACAACAAGGTTGATGAAATCCGAGCAAGGGTAGCATTCCAGAGGGACATCAGAGACTGTAACGTCCTTTGCTTCACTGAAACATGGCTCACTGGAGATACTCTATCCGAAGCGGTGCAGCCAACGGGTTTCTCCACGCATCGCGCTGACAGAAACAAACATCTTTCTGGTAAGAAGAGGGGCGGGGGCGTATGCCTCATGGCCAACGTGACATGGTGTGATGAAAGAAACATACAGGAACTCAAATCCTTCTGTTCACCTGATTTAGAATTCCTCACAATCAAATGTAGACCGCATTATCTACCAAGAGAATTCTCTTCGATTATAATCACAGCCGTATATATCCCCCCCCAAGCAGACACATCGATGGCTCTGAACAAACTTTATTTAACTCTCTGCAAACTGGAAACGATTTATCCGGAGGCTGCATTCATTGTAGCTGGGGATTTTAACAAGGCTAATCTGAAAACAAGACTCCCTAAATTTTATCAGCATATCGATTGCGCAACCAGGGGTGGAAAGACCTTGGATCATTGTTACTCTAACTTCCGCGACGCATATAAGGCCCTGCCCCGCCCCCCTTTCGGAAAAGCTGACCACGACTCCATTTTGTTGATCCCTGCCTACAGACAGAAACTAAAACAAGAGGCTCCCACGCTGAGGTCTGTCCAACGCTGGTCCGACCAAGCTGACTCCACACTCCAAGACTGCTTCCATCACGTGGACTGGGAGATGTTTCGTATTGCGTCAGATAACAACATTGATGAATACGCTGATTCGGTGTGCGAGTTCATTAGAACGTGCGTCGAAGATGTCGTTCCCATAGCAACGATTAAAACATTCCCTAACCAGAAACCGTGGATTGATGGCAGCATTCGTGTGAAACTGAAAGCGCGAACCACTGCTTTTAATCAGGGCAAGGTGTCTGGTAACATGACCGAATACAAACAGTGCAGCTATTCCCTCCGCAAGGCTATCAAACAAGCTAAGCGCCAGTACAGAGACAAAGTAGAATCTCAATTCAACGGCTCAGACACAAGAGGCATGTGGCAGGGTCTACAGTCAATCACGGACTACAGGAAGAAATCCAGCCCAGTCACGGACCAGGATGTCTTGCTCCCAGGCAGACTAAATAACTTTTTTGCCCGCTTTGAGGACAATACAGTGCCACTGACACGGCCCGCAACGAAAACATGCGGTCTCTCCTTCACTGCAGCCGAGGTGAGTAAGACATTTAAACGTGTTAACCCTCGCAAGGCTGCAGGCCCAGACGGCATCCCCAGCCGCGCCCTCAGAGCATGCGCAGACCAGCTGGCCGGTGTGTTTACGGACATGTTCAATCAATCCCTATACCAGTCTGCTGTTCCCACATGCTTCAAGAGGGCCACCATTGTTCCTGTTCCCAAGAAAGCTAAGGTAACTGAGCTAAACGACTACCGCCCCGTAGCACTCACATCCGTCATCATGAAGTGCTTTGAGAGACTAGTCAAGGACCATATCACCTCCACCCTACCTGACACCCTAGACCCACTCAAATTTGCTTACCGCCCAAATAGGTCCACAGACGATGCAATCTCAACCACACTGCACACTGCCCTATCTGGACAAGAGGAATACCTATGTGAGAATGCTGTTCATCGACTACAGCTCGGCATTCAACACCATAGTACCCTCCAAGCTTGTCATCAAGCTCGAGACCCTGGGTCTCGACCCCGCCCTGTGCAACTGGGTACTGGACTTCCTGACGGGCCGCCCCCAGGTGGTGAGGGTAGGCAACAACATCTCCTCCCCGCTGATCCTCAACACTGGGGCCCCACAAGGGTGCGTTCTGAGCCCTCTCCTGTACACCCTGTTCACCCACGACTGCGTGGCCACGCACGCCTCCAACTCAATCATCAAGTTTGCGGACGACACAACAGTGGTAGGCTTGATTACCAACAACGACGAGACGGCCTACAGGGAGGAGGTGAGGGCCCTCGGAGTGTGGTGTCAGGAAAATAACCTCACACTCAACGTCAACAAAACTAAGGAGATGATTGTGGACTTCAGGAAACAGCAGAGGGAACACCCCCCTATCCACATCGATGGGACAGTAGTGGAGAGGGTAGCAAGTTTTAAGTTCCTCGGCATACACATCACAGACAAACTGAATTGGTCCACTCACACAGACAGCATCGTGAAGAAGGCGCAGCAGCGCCTCTTCAACCTCAGGAGGCTGAAGAAATTTGGCTTGTCACCAAAAGCACTCACAAACTTCTACAGATGCACAATCGAGAGCATCCTGGCGGGCTGTATCACCGCCTGGTATGGCAACTGCACCGCCCTCAACCGTAAGGCT
This sequence comes from Oncorhynchus clarkii lewisi, assembly GCF_045791955.1. Taxonomy (NCBI): domain Eukaryota; kingdom Metazoa; phylum Chordata; class Actinopteri; order Salmoniformes; family Salmonidae; genus Oncorhynchus; species Oncorhynchus clarkii. The sequence goes on from NW_027258521.1 coordinate 25,417, forward strand.
CTCCAGAGGGTAGTGAGGTCTGCACAACGCATCACCGGGGGCAAACTACCTGCCCTCCAGGACACCTACACCACCCGATGTCACAGGAAGGCCATAAAGATCATCAAGGACATCAACCACCCGAGCCACTGCCTGTTCACCCCGCTATCATCCAGAAGGCGAGGTCAGTACAGGTGCATCAAAGCTGGGACCGAGAGACTGAAAAACAGCTTCTATCTCAAGGCCATCAGACTGTTAAACAGCCACCACTAACACTGAGTGGCTGCTGCCAACACACTGACACTGACTCAACCCCAGCCACTTTAATAATGGGAATTGATGGGAAATGATGTAAATATATCACTAGCCACTTTAAACAATGCTACCTTATATAATGTTACTTACCCTACATTATTCATCTCATATGCATACGTATATACTGTACTCTATATAATCGACTGTGTCCTTAAGTAATACATGTATCACTAGCCACTTTAAACTATGCCACTTTGTTTACATACTCATCTAATTTGTACATACTGTACTCGATACCATCTACTGTATCTTGCCTATGCTGCTCTGTACCATCACTCATTCATATATCCTTATGTACATATTCTTTATCCCCTTACACTGTGTACAAGACAGTAGTTTTGGAATTGTTAGTTAGATTACTTGTTGTTACTGCATTGTCGGAACTAGAAGCACAAGCATTTCGCTACACTCGCATTAACATCTGCTAACCATGTGTATGTGACAAATAAAATTTGATTTGATTTGATTTGGCCAGGCCCAGAAAGACGTGGTCACTTGTTGAGAGTGGAAAATCTCTTTGTTTGATGGGTAAGCAGATCCCTGTGTAAAGGTAGCTGCCAGGGCTCATTCCCAGTGGTGCGTTTCCACCCAAATTCGCTTCAGAGGCGGCAGAGAGTGTATTCCAGTAAATGGCATACCTCGTAAAAAGTCTGAGGTACAGTATATGAGCAGGCGGATTTCTACCTGGCACTCTTTTGAGAGTCAGGCGTAGATAGAGGATGGAGCCTTGAGATGGATTTCAATATCATCTTGGGTAAAGAGACAAGGCTAAAGTTGGGGGCACAGGATCAAACTAGGCCCTTCCACATCCTCAGCGTCCTTCACAGAGCTCCTGAGAGGGTGGGTCCATCAACCCAAGTGAGAGGGGAGTTTCTGCAAGAGAGAGCAGACGGCTGAATGACGTAGGCCATCAGATGGTGTAGCTAAAAGGAAGAAGGAAGCATACTGATTAACCAGACATCCTAATCCTTAGCAGTAGAGCAGCTATGTGTTTGGTCTGTCTCGGCCCCTCTCCGAAGAGGAGGCTTACTGGAGCACAAATATTCACAGCCACTCACTCCCGTAGAGGGAGGAAGAGTGGCTAGCAGCCCCTTTGTGTAAACCTAGGGCAGTGTCGAAACAGAATGAGGAAAATGCCCAACCATTATGGACTAGCGAGTACCAGCAGATGTCAGCTGCTATATGTCAAAACAGATATTGACTTTTCGCTCACTCGATAGATAGGGCACTCCATCAAAAGAGGTGATTTGCCATAGGCTTGTTAGAAAAGTATAATTTAAAAAAAAATTAGATCGTCGACCGTCTGCATTATTTAATCCATTGTCATGTGGGGACTATCTTTCAAATGGGGTAAGGATGTCATGCTGCTTGCGCCTGGGCTGGAAAAATACGTTATGGCCTTTCTCATTTCAAAGATGATGGTACAAAATATATTTTTTTTCTTTGTATTATCTTTTACCAGATCTAATGTGTTATATTCTCCTACATTCCTTTCACATTTCCACAAACTTCAAAGTGTTTCCTTTCAAATGGTACCAAGAATATGCATGTCCTTGCTTCAGGGCCTGAGCTACAGGCAGTTAGATTAGGGTAGGTCATTTTAGGTGAAAATTGAAACAAAGGGGCGGATCCTTAAGAGGATTTATTTTTAAGCATGCTCATCATGAGCTCCATAAACCTTGTTTGCTTGTCAACTTCTACTCTGGTTTCCACCACATGGAATGTAGCTTAACAGATACTGATGTGGGAATCTCCCTCTCTTTAGTTATTAAACCAGCACTTCCGCATATCTCTCAGAACATTGAAGTGTTTAAGGCTAATAGTTTTTTTTCTCCCTTTACTCTCATCAGACTGAAACTTTACCAGTTGAACCTATACATGAATACAATTTATTTTTGTATTACAAGTTTTATTTATTTTAAAATTTAAGTATGCAAATGAGGAAAAACCTCCTTAAACATGCACTTATTTGCATATTACTAGAATCCATTTTTCAACACATTGCTTCAAGGCAGAATTTCTGTTTTTGTTTTGTGATAAGATAACCGGTCAGACTTTTCCAGAACAATTTATCAAAATATTGTAATTTCATGGAATTATATTAACAACACTACGTGTGACAGATGCATATTTTGCTAATATTTACAGATAAAATGACACTTAAAATCAAAACGACACAAGATAAAAAAAAAAGCCTCTGTATTAGTCTGACTATAAGACCTAAGAATCTGTGTGTATAATAATGTGAATGTACGTCCTTTGAAGACTGAGAAAAATGAATTGGTGCATGGGGAACATGTCATTTTGAGAAAATGGCCGATAAAGGTAGGCGTATGAAATTAAAATGTACTTTCCATAAATATAACCCTTTATGTCACATGAATTTATCTCTTATTCATATATCACTTCTAAACTGACAAATAAACATAAAATATACCTTTTACAAATACATCAGCACATGTAATACATTTGTTTCAAGCAATAGAGCATGTGCTTTGAATACTGGTCTGTCGGGCAGATATGCAGTTTTGGGCATATTCTCATATCACTTCGTCAATTTGTCACCTACAAGGCTTTTTGTATGGCTGTTGAAATGTGCAGAACATTATTCAGCTATGCCTGCCCCTTATGTAAGGCCCTTTGAGCGTTGCTGGTGCAGCTTTACTTTCTTGACTGTCATGGGACCTGCGCCTACGCTTGGCATACTCCATTGAAGCAGCATCAGCTCTCACAACACGCCTCGTATCCTCCTCTCTGATTGCTTCCAAGTGTCACCAAAGTGTTGTCAATCCACAATTTGTCCACCACAATTGATATAGCAGTGGCTCCCTCATTGAATGTGGCTACTGCCACACTGGCTGCTGCCGCAATGTGGCTCTTGCCCACTGTAACGATCGTCTGCGGAGGGCGACTCTGGCAGCTCCGGACAGGAGGGCGACTCTGGCAGCTCCGGACAGGAGGGCGACTCTGGCAGCTCCGGACAGGAGGGCGACTCTGGACTCACCAGGCTGGGGAAACACACAGAAGACATTGTTCTGGGAACAGGCACAGGACTCACCAGGCTGGGGAGACATACAGGCGGCCTCCTCCTTGGCCGAGGCACTGGACACACTGGGCCGTGGAGGCGCACTGGCGGTCTCGAGCGCAGAGCTGGCCCCACCCATTCTGGCTGGATGCCAGCTTTCCCCTGGCAAATGCGGGACGCTGGCACCGAGCACACTGGCCTGTGAATGCACAGCCGAGACACAATGCGCATCACCCCATAGCACGGGACCTGACCAGTCACATCCTCGCCTCGGTAAGCACGGGGAGTGGGCTCAGGTCTCCAACCTGACTCCGCCACACTCCCCGTGTCTCTCAAAATAAAGACATAAAAAGGCTGCCTCTCGGGCTTCCTTGCCAGCGGTGTTCCCTCATACTGCTGGTTCCTTTCTCCTGCTGCCTCCGCTCTCCTGGCTGCCTCCACCTGTTCCCATGGGAGGCGATCCCTTCCAGTCAGGATCTCCTCCCATGTGTAGGATCCCTTGCCGTCCAGAATGTCCTCCCATGTACAGTCCTCTCCTCCACGCTGCTTGGTCCTTTGGTGGTGGGTAGTTCTGTAACGATCGTCTGTTGAAGAAGGTGTGGACCAAAGCGCAGCGTGGTAAGTGTGCATTCTGTAACGATCGTCTGTTGAAGAAGGTGTGGACCAAATCACAACGTGGTAAGTGTGCATTCTGTAACGATCGTCTGTTGAAGAAGGTGTGGACCAAAGCGCAGCGTGGTAGGTGTTCATACTTTTATTTGAACTGAACACTGAAATAACAAAAATCACAAAGAGAATGAACGAAAACCGAAACAGTCCTGTCAGGTGCAGAAAGACACAAAACAGAAAACAACTACCCAACAAACACAGGTGGGAAATGGCTACCTGTGTATGTTTCTCAATCAGAGACAACGATAGACAGCTGCCTCTGATTGAGAACCACACCTGGCCAAACACACAGAAATAGAAAACATAGAACACAAAACATAGAATGCCCACCCCAACTCACGCCCTGACCAAACCAAAATAGAGACATAAAAAGGATCTCGAAGGTCAGGGCGTGACACCCACGAAGACAGTTTGGGGCATGTTTGAGTTCAGACATTCATTTGCATTCTGGGATCCTCCATGCTACATTCTTTTGAGGAGGTTTTCATTTGACATCCTATAATATACAGGTACCATTTTCTGTGCAGCCTCTCTATTTAAAAATGTATGGCCTCAATGGTTTTTGTGACTGGGTGGATCTTCATCATTTTCCAGGGCTCGCTGGTACCAGCACCAATGAACACACCTATCCCGTAGTACGATGTTAATCCTCTCTTGTGCCAAGTACCATCAAAGGATACATGAATGTATGTGATCTCCTCCTCCTTCAGCAACTCAGCTATGTCTGGGTCTATAGCTGCCTATGCTCTTCTAATAATCTTTGCAGCACTCTCCATTGACTGTAACCCTCTCTGAATCTCTGAAACTGAAGTGGGGGGAAAAAGTACTTATGTCTGTCGACATTACAGTCATAACTGCAGGACACTCATATCAGCATGTTACCCTATGTAAAAATGTGCATATCATCATGTAAAGATAATTTCTCAGTAATGAAAGTAGGCTACAGCCCTATGACACTGTAGGGCTATGTGACATAGTATTGTTATGTTTTCTTATCACTGTTTAATTCACTTTGAATGTATTTGCTGGAGCAAGGAAATACATATAATTTATACACAGCCAGTCACCTGACAATAATGGGTTACTCTCCCTTTTATTTACTTGTCACTTTCCTGTCATGTCTCTGATATGAGCTGAGACATGAGGAAGGAATCCCTATGACTTTGCTTATTTTCTTTAGAGCTTCATAATTAAGTCCACGTCCGTGGGCTAGAAGAACCATCTTCACATGGGGTCTATGGTGATTTTCAGTCCAGTGATATATATCATTCAAAAGCGTATTTTTCAGAGCATATCATTGACAAACCCTGCTGGCTTGTCAACTTCTACTCTGGTTTCAATCACATGGAATGCAGCCTAACAGGTACTGTGGGAATCTCCTTCTCTCTTGTTATTTAACCAGTATTTAAAGACTAAACATAAAATTGTGGGGTTCTGGCCTCTTGCTAGGACCCCGACATACAGCTTAAATTAGGGCTCCTAGCACCTAGCGGAGGGCCTTCTAACACGAGTCGTCCCAGCGAGCCAGTCCCCCATCCAACCCAGAAGTCTGCCCAGGTCAGCGATGCCCAACTGTCCCTCCTGGATAAGTATGACGGGACACCCTCCAAATGTTGTGGCTTCCTACTCCAGTGACCCCTCTATTTCACCCATCAGACAGAAGCCCCCACCACCAAGAGGTCCAAGGCTGCCATGGTAATTTCTGTGCTGACCGGGCAGGCGTTGGAGTGGGCTACGACAGTTTGGGAGAGAGGAGAGGAGGGTAGCCCGGGTCTTCGACCATCCACCGGAGGGTAGCCCGGGAGGTGAGCGACTCCGGCATGGTGCATAGACTGTGTGGAGTAATCTCATGCATTCCGGACTGTGGCAGCCTCCAGCAGATGGGATGAGCCGACGCTCCGGAACCTATCCCAAAGAGGACTGCGCAAGATGGTCCAGACGGAGTTGGCGTGCCGGGACGCTCTGGCCATCCGTCTAGACAACCTTCTTCAGGAGACCCCTCACCCTCGGTTGGCCATCCTGAGGCAGAACCTGAACCTATAGACATAGGGGTCAGACACCTCTCTGCGGCAGAGCAACGTCGCCAGAGACAGCTGGGGCTGCGTCCCTTTTGGGGCCAGGAGGGGAACCGGCTTCAGCGGTGTCCGGAGCGTCCTAACCCGAAGTCCACTGGGGTAGAGTGACAGCCTCATGATCCTCCTTCTCCCAGGGTAGGCGTGAGTATTCCATCATTGTTTACCGCCAAACTCTTCCTGGTTTCCATTTCACTGGTTGGCTGTCCCTCAGGTGTTGTCTCCACAGATTTAGTGTCTTCTGGTGCTGCAGGGAATTTTATTGACCAGGCCCTGGTCTCCTTCCTGAACATCACCGTGTACCCACTGTCCTTTTCCGGTAAAAGCCTTGGATAAATGACCATTGGGATCTGGCACTATTACGCACATCACAGCACCACTCGCCCTCCCTGTGGGACCCTTTCACCAAGAAAGTCTTCCCTTCCTCATCACGACGGCACCCATACACAAAGTCATCCTCTGCCTCCCGTGGCTCCAACATTATGACCCCACCATCTCCATCTCTCGAGGATGAAAATCACTGCATGGGCACCCAGATGTTGGAAGACCTGCTTTCCCTTACATTGTGGTTCCACATTGGCAGAGAGTCCTGTGAGTGCCCTCCAGCCTACCATTCCGTCCTCTCAAATCAGCGGTCCCGTGTATTGGAACGTAGATGTGGACATCTGCCAGGCTCTGGAGAGGAAACCCGCTCCTGCAACCTTCCCTCCTGAGCGCATCTACGTCCCCACGGAGGTGAGAGATTGGCTGTCCCTTGCCGCTGGGCACCCAGGTATTACCTGCGCCATTCAATCCATCTCCGATAAGTACTGGTGGCCCACCTTGGCGCAGTACATCACCCTTTATGTCAACTCTTGCTCCGTATGTGTACAAACCAAATCCCTCCGTCACCCTCCAGCAGGGAAACTCCTTCCCGTGCCTCAATGGCCTAGGTCACATTTGACCATAGACTTCGTTACTAATCTCCCCCGTCTGATGGTTTCACCACTGTTATGGTTGTTTAGGAGAGATTCTCCATATCCTGCTGTTTTATCCCTCTCTATACCACTCTCCATGTTGCTGGGGCACTGTTTCAGCAAGTCTTCTGGCACTATGGACTACTGGAGGACATGGTCTCACGGCCACCCTCACATTCGGGTACTGGCCTCAGCATACTGAAATAAAATAATTAACAAACCCGCTTGAAAAACAGAAAATATACTGAATGTTTTAAAAAATAAAATTAAAACCATCATGACTTATGTTCAGTTTTAGTTTTAATTCATAACTTCTAATAGCTACTGAATCTGGCGGGTAAATGCAGCCAGGAGATGGCGATGTTTCAAATAGGCCTAGTTTGGAGATCACTATCACTAGATAACGTGTCAAAAAATGTCTAGGTAGCTAACTTGATTTTGTACTATCTACTAAAGTAAAACAATCACTGGATTGGTGTAAACATAAGCAAGTGAGTTTCCTTTCAATATTGTTTGTAACAGTTCCCCCACTGTTCTGTTTCTATTCAAGTCACATTGAAATGTACATTATAACCTATGACCTGACCAGTCACCATATATATTACTGCCCTCCAGTTGCAAAAAGGGACATCCCAAAAAACACCAATAAACCTGTACAACATAAGTGGCTCCTAGCCTCCCATGCATGCTTTCTGTCCTAAATAATATATTTTGTATAGATTGTGCAAAGGCCTAGACTATCTTTCACACTTGAATCTTCTCTTTTGACCGTTCGGGTTTAAACGCTTTCCGTTTCATTTATCTGTATTTATATAACTGTATTTATTTGTATACCTTTTTTTATTATTACTGCTCCAGAGAACCCTTTTTGGTTCCAGGTAGAACCCTTTTCACATGCCAATATAATGCCAATATAATAGCCTCCACTATCCCATGGGAAAATTGTTTATGAGAGAGGAGGCCCACCCTTAAAAAAACGAAGAGTTGGTCTCATTCTGTCCAAGTAAATGTACAAAAACGTGTACCTGAATCAAATCAAATCAAATTGTATTGGTCACATACACATGGTTAGCAGATGTTAATGCGAGTGTAGCGAAATGCTTGTGCTTCTCGTTGCGACAGTGCAGTAATATCTAACAAGTAATCTAACAATTCCTCAACAACTACCAATACACACAAATCTAAAGGGGTGAATGAGAATATGTACATTTTGGTATATGGATAGGTGAAAGCCGAGCGGCATAGGCAAGATGCAGTAGATGGAATAAAATACAGTATATATATATATATATGTGATATGTGTAATGTAATATTTGTAAACATTATTAAAGTGGCATTATTTAAAATGGCGCTGGTTAAAGTGTCCAGTGATCCATTTATTAAAGTGACCAGTGATTGGGTCTCAATGTAGGCAGCAGCCTCTCTGAGATAGTGATTGCTGTTTAGCAGTCTGATAGCCTTGAGAGAGAAGCTGTTTTTGAGTCTCTCGGTCCCAGCTTTGAAGCACCTGTACTGACCTCACTTTCTGGATGGTAGTGGTGTGAACAGGCAGTGCATCGGGTTATTGTTGTCCTTCGTTATCTTTTTGGCCTTCCTGTGACATCGGGTGCTGTAGGTGTCATGGAGGGCAGGTAGTTTGCCCCCGGTGATAAATTGTGCAGACCGCACCACCCTCTGGAGAGCCTTGCGGTTGAGGGCGTTGCAGTTGCCATACCAGGCTGTGATACAGCCTGACAGGATGCTCTCAATTGTGCATCTGTAAAAGTTCATCTGGGTTTGGAGTGACATGCCAAATTTCTTCAGTCTCCTGAGTTTGAAGAGGCGCTGTTGTGCCTTCTTCACCACAATGTCTGTGTGGGTGGACCATTTCAGTTTGTCTGTGATGTGTACGCTGATTAACTTATAACTTTATACCTTCTCCACTGCTGTCCCTTCGATGTGGATAAGGATGTGGGGGTGCTCCCTCTGCTGTTTCTTTAAGTCCAAGATCATCTCCTTTGTTTTGTTGACATTGATTGAGAGGTTGTTTTCCTGACACCATACTTCGAGTGCCCTCACCACCTCCCTGTAGGCTGCCTCGTCATTGTTGGTAATCAGGCCCACTACTGTTGCGTCGTCTGCAAACTTGATGATTGAGCTGGAGGCGTGCATTGCCATGCAGTCATGGGTGAAGAAGGAGTACAGGAGGGGGCTGAGCACGTGTGGGGTCTCGGTGTTGAGGGTCAGCGAAGTTGAGATGTTGTTTCCTAACTCCACCACCTGGGGGCGGCCCGTCAGAAAGTCCAGGCCCAAATTGCACAGGGTGGGGTTGAGACCCAGGGCCTCCAGCTCGATGATGGGCTTGGAGGGTACTATGGTGTTGAATGCTGAGCTGTAGTCAATGAACAGCATTCTTACATAGGTATTCCTTTTGTCCAGATGGGATAGGACAGTGTGCTGTGTGATGGCAATTGCGTGGTCTGTGGACCTGTTGGGGCGGTATTCAAACTGAAGTTGGTCTAGGGTGGCTGGTAAGGTGGAGGTGATATGATCTCTGACTAGTCTCTCAAAGCACTTCATGATGACAGAAGTGAGTGCTACGAGGCTGTAGTCATTTAGTTCAGTTATTTTTGCCTTCTTGGGTACAGGAACAATGGTAGCCATCTTGAAGCATGTGCGGACAACAGACTGGGATAGGGAGCGATTGAATATGTCCATAAACACACCAGCCAGCTGGTCTGCGCATGCTCTGAGGACGCGGCTAGGGATGCCGTCGGCCACGGAGAGGGAGAGGGAGGGGGGGTGCAGTCCTTTTTAGTGAGCCGCGAAGGTGGCACTGTATTATCTTCATAGCGGTCAAAGAAGGTGTTTAGTTTGTCTGGAAGCGTCAGTGTCCGTGAAGTGGCTGGTTTTCTTTTTGTAGTCCCTGATTTCCTGTAGACCCTGCCACATACGTCTCGTGTCTGAGCCGATGAATTGCAACTCCACTTTGTCCCTGTACCAGCATTTCGCATGTTTGATTGCCTTACGGAGAGAATAACTACACAGTTTATATTCAGCCATATTCCCAAGACCTCTTTCCATGGTTAAACGTGATAGTTCGCACTTTCAGTTTTGAGCTAATGCCACCATCCATCCACGGTTCCTGCTTAGGGTAGGTTTTAATAGTCACAGTGGGTACAACATCTTCAATGCACTTTTTTTATAAACTCGCTCACCGAGTCAGCATATAGGTCGATATTGTTCTCTGAGGCTGACCGGAACATATTCTCGTTTGCGTGATCAAAACAATCTTTAAGCGTGGCTTCTGATTGGTCAGACCAGCGTTGAATGGTTCTCGTCACTGGTACATCCTGTTTGAGTTTCTTTCTATAAGTCGGTAGGAGATAGATGGCGTTGTGGACAGATTTGCCGAAGGGAGGGCGGGGAAGGGCTTTGTATGCATTTGCTGAAGTTAGAGTAGAAGTGGCCGAGCATATTGCTCCTGTGCATGGCGCAATTAATATGCTGATAGAATTTAGGTAACCTTGTTCACAGATTTGCTTTGAGATAATCTTCAGCTACAATAAATGCAACCTCAGGATATATGATTTCCAGTTTACATAGAGTCCAGTGAAGTTCTTTGAGGGCCGTCTTGGTGTCTGCTTGAGGAGGAATGTACACAGCTGTGACTATAACTGACAAGATTTCTCTTGGTAGGTACAATGGCCGGCATTTGACTGTGAGGAATTCTAGGTTGGGTGAGCAGAAGGACTTGAGTTCCTGTATGTTGTTATGATTACACCATGATTTGTTAATTATGAAGCATACACTTTGTCTCTTTGGAAGGCAACCCTTGCTCGAATTTTGTTTACCTTGTTGTCAAGAGACTGGACATTGGCAAGTAGTATACTTGGGAGCGGTGGCCGATGTGCACGTCTACGGAGCCTGACAAGTAGGCCGCTCCGCCTGCCCCTTCTGCCTTGCTGTCTGCCCTGCCATTGTTTTGGGTCGGCTACTGGGATTAAATCCAATGTCCTGGGTGGTGGTCTGAACAGAGGATCCGCTTCGGGAAAGTCGTATTCCTGGTCGTAATGTTGGTAAGTTGGCGTTGCTCTTATATCCAATAGTTCTTCCCGGCTGTATGTAATAACACATACGATTTCCTGGGGTAACAATGAAAGAAATAATAAATTAAAAAAAAAAAAATACTACATAGTTTCCTAAGAATTCGAAGCGAGGCGACCATCTCTGTCGGCGCCATCTTTCTATCTAGCTACTTGACCTTCCATAGAAGCGACAAGCGCCAAGGCGAGATAATTATTACTATCGTTGACTTTAGGTATAAATGTGGGGTAAGTAGCAGAGTTACCTTTGAAAAATCGTGGGGCAAACTGTATGCACTAATATATTACTGAAAGCCTTTGCAGCTCAAGGGCAATTGAAAATCGGTTATACAGAGCAGATGATACATAACCTTTCCAGAAGGTCAAAAGGCTGCTGTGAAATTGCCTCAAGCACAATACACAGGCCAAAAGAAAAGCTGAAGGTTTGGAGTCTGGACATAAGCTACAAGCACTCTTCATAAAACAACATAACAGAGGGAGCTGCCCTACTGTGTTGTTGTCGACGCCTATATAAAAAGCGGAGATAGTGGCTAAATAGACCTTTACAGTGGAGAAGGACTTCTCTCTATCCAAAAAGGGTCCTGAAACAAGCATAGAACCAAAGCATACAGAGCATTTGGAATGGAATGGTCTACCTTAGGTCACACCACTTCTCGAAAATGTTCCACATCTACAGTGCCTCGTTGAAGGGGCTCGAGCACTCTGGAAAGTCTCAATGACTTTAAGAGGTAAGTCTGACGTATTAGAGTCATCCTCTCACTGGCCAGACCCAGAGGGCCGTGGAAAATCTCTTTGTTCAATGGGTAAGCAGATCACTGCGTAAAAGTAGCTGCCAGGGCTCATTCCCAGTGGTGCGTATCCACCACTTGGGGGTGGAGTCTCCAAACCCCCACAGGGTTGTCACTTCCATCAGTCTTGGTATCAGTCTGGATAGACTCAAAAAGCAGGCTCTGCCTTAGAAGTTGAAATGTGAGGTTAGAATGTGCCAGTGCTTGCGTGTCAAGCGCCCCCAAAGTCACTTCAGAGGCGGCAGAGAGTGTATTCCAGTAAATGGCATACCTCGTAAAAGGTCTGAGGTATATGAGCCAGGCGGATCTCTACCTGGCACTCTATTTAGAGACTGGAGTAGAGAGAGGATGGAGACTTGAGATGGATTTCAATATCATCTCGGGTAAAGAGACAAGGCTAACGTTGCAGGCACAAGATCAAACTGGGCTTTTCCACATCCTCAGTGACCTTCAAAGTGCTCCAGAGAGGGTGGGGCCATCAACCCAAGTGAGAGGGGAGTTTCTGCAAGAGAGAGCAGATGGCTGAATGACGTAGGCCATCAGACAGTGTAGCTAAAAGGAAGAAGGAAGCATACTGGTTAACCAGACGTCCTAATCCTTAGCAGTAGAGCAGCCATGTGTCTGGTCTGTCTTGGCCCCTTTCCAAAGAGGAGGGTTACTAGAGCACAAATACACCCCCTCTCTCTTTACGCATAACATATACAGTGCCCTCTGTAACTATAGGGAAAGTGAACCATTTGATGTCGTTTTGGCTCTGTACTCCAGCACTTTAGATTTGAAATGCTACAATGACTGTGGTTAAAGTGGGGACCGAAAGTATTGGAACAAATTCACTTATGTGTATTAAAGTAGTCAAACGTTTAGTATTTGGTTCCCAATTCATAGCACACAATGCTTACATCAAGCTTATGACTCTACACACTTGTTGGATGCATTTGCTGTTTGTTTTGGTTTTTTTCAGATAATTTTGTGCCCAATAGAAATGAGTGGTAAATAATGTATTTTGTCATGTCATTGTCATTTTGGAGTCACTTTTATTGTAAATTAGATTACAATATGTTTCTACACACCTCTACATTAATGTGGATGCTACCATAATTTCGGATAGTCCTGAGTGAATGGTGAATAATGATGAGTGAGAAAGTTACTCATCCTTATTCACCACCTCTCACCATTACAATAACAGGGGAGGTTAGCATTTTATATCATACCCCCAAGACATGCTAATCTCTCACCATTACAATAACAGGGGAGGTTAGCATTTTATATCATACCCCCAAGACATGCTAATCTCTCACCATTACAATAACAGGGGAGGTTAAGCATTTTATATCATACCCCCAAGACATGCTAACCTCTCACCATTACAATAACAGGGGAGGTTAGCATTTTATATCATACCCCCAAGACATGCTAACCTCTCACCATTACAATAACAGGGGAGGTTAGCATTTTATATCATACCCCCAAGACATGCTAATCTCTCACCATTACAATAACAGGGGAGGTTAGCATTTTATATCATACCCCCAAGACATGCTAACCTCTCACCATTACAATAACAGGGGAGGTTAGCATTTTATATCATACCCCCAAGACATGCTAACCTCTCACCATTACAATAACAGGGGAGGTTAGCATTTTATATCATACCCCCAAGACATGCTAATCTCTCACCATTACAATAACAGGGGAGGTTAGCATTTTATATCATACCCCCAAGACATGCTAACCTCTCACCATTACAATAACAGGGGAGGTTATCATTTTATATCATACCCCCAAGACATGCTAACCTCTCACCATTACAATAACAGGGGAGGTTAGCATTTTATATCATACCCCCAAGACATGCTAACCTCTCACCATTACAATAACAGGGGAGGTTAGCATTTTATATCATACCCCCAAGACATGCTAACCTCTCACCATTACAATAACAGGGGAGGTTAGCATTTTATATCATACCCCCAAGACATGCTAACCTCTCACCATTACAATAACAGGGGAGGTTAGCATTTTATATCATACCCCCAAGACATGCTAACCTCTCACCATTACAATAACAGGGGAGGTTAGCATTTTATATCATACCCTCAAGACATGCTAACCTCTCACCATTACAATAACAGGGGAGGTTAGCATTTTATATCATACCCCCAAGACATGCTAACCTCTCACCATTACAATAACAGGGGAGGTTAGCATTGTTTGCGGGGTATGATATTTTTGTATCTAACTTTCTCACTCATCATTATTCAGGATTCATTCAGGACTCTTGTAATGGTGAGAGGTGGTGAATAATGATGAGTAACTTTCTCACTCATCATTATTCAGGATTCATTCAGGACTCTCCCTAACCATGGTTAAATCCTCATTTATGTAGAAGTTCATGGAGAATGGTGGTATTTCTATCGGATAACAGGTGGTAGATGTTGTTCCCCTTGGAACCAGCAGGTTGCTCGACCTTATTCATAATTTCATCTCGCGTAAAGTTGGTGGAATGATGAGGGAATTAAGTCATCGTCAGAATTCAGCGTATCTGCACAATCCCTTATGTAAACATATTACTAATTGACATATCTTTTATAGCTCTTATCAATTTGTAAATTACAGTGCTTGGAGAATGTGTTACTTCTGTCGAAAATAAAGATAGTACATGTTGTTCTACAACCTTTCTTTGGACACGCTCATTGCGATGGCGATCCATCTGGACAACCTTCATCGGGAAAGACGGCACGTATCTCTCTCCTCGCCCTCCTACTTTGGCTGTCCTGAGGCAGAGCCTGAACCCATGGAGGTAGGGGCCACACACCTTTCCGCAGCCGAGCGGCGAGATACTGGGACTCTGTCCCTATCGCGGCCAGTAGGTCCCCAGCTTCAGTAGTGTCCAGGGCGCCCCATCCTGGGGTCCACTAGGGCAAAGGGGCAGCTCCGTGGTCATCCGTCTCCCAGGGTAGGCATGAGTATTCCATCATCGTTTTACGGCAAAATCTGGTTTCTATTTCTGTCTCTTAGGTGTTGTCTCTACAGCTCTAGTGGACTCCGGTGCCGCAGGGAGTTTCATCGACCAGGCCCTCGCCTCCTCCCTGAACATAACCTCATACCCACTCTCCTGTCCTTTTCCGGTCCAACCCCTGGATAATCACTCACATCACATCACAGCACCACTCACCCTCACCGTGAGACCTATGCACCAGGAAAGACTTCCCTTCCTCATCATCATCGCACCCATACACAAAGTAATCCTCAGCCTCCCGTTGCTCCAACGCCATTAAACTCACCACCTGAGCACCAGGATGCTGGAAGACCTGCTTTCCCGTACTCTGTGGTTCCTCATCAGTATGCAAATTGGAGTGGGTCTAGAGTTTCTGTGATAATGGTGTTGATGTGAGCCATGACCAGCCTTTCAAAGCATTTGTTGGCTACAGACGTGAGTGCTACAGGTCGGTAATCGTTTAGGCAGGTTACCTTAGTGTTCTTGAGCACAGGGACTATGGTGGTCTGCTTGAAACATGTTGGTATTGCAGACTCAGACAGGGAGTGTGTGAAAATGTCAGTGAAGACACTCTGGCACTGCGGTCTTGTGAATGTTGACCTGTTTAAAGGTCTTAGTCACATTGGCTGCAAAGAGAGTGATCACACAGTCGCCCAGAACAGCTTATACTCTTATGCATGTTTCAGTGTTACTTGCCTCGAAGTGAGCATAGAAGTTATTTAGCTTGTCTGGTAGGCTTGTGTCACTGGATAGCTCTCGAATGTGCTTCCCTTTATAGTCTGTAATAGTTTGCAAGCCCTGCCACATCTGATGAGCGTCGGAGCAGGTGTAGTACTATTCAATCTTAGTCCTGTATTGAAGCTTTGCCTGTTTCATGGTTCGTCAGAGGGCATAGCAGGATTTCTTATAAGCTTCCGGGTTAGGGTCCCGCTCTTTGAAAGCGGCAGCTCTACCCTTTAGCTCAGTGTGAATGTGGCCTGTAATCAATGTCTTCTGGTTGGGGTATGTACGTGCAGTCACTGTGGGCATGACATCCTCGATGCATTTATTGATATAGCCAGTGACTGATGCGGTGTACTCCTCAATGCCATCTGAAGAATCCCAGAACATATTCCAGTCTGTGCTAGCAAAACAGTCCTGTAGGTTAGCATTTGCTTCATCTGACCACTTTTTTATAGACCGAGTCACTGGTGCTTCCTGTTTTAATTTGAGCTTGTAAGCAGGAATCAGGAGAATAGAATTATGGTCAGATTTGCCAAATGGAGGGCGAGGGAGAGCTTTGTACGCATCTTTGTGTGTGTAGTAAAGGTGGTCTCGATTTTTCCCCCTCTGGTTGCACATGCTGATAGACATGCTGATAGAAATGAGGTAAAACTGATTTAAGTTTCCCTGCATTAAAGTCCCCGGCCACTAGGAGCGCCGTCTCTGGATGAACGTTTCCCTGTTTGCTTATGGCGGTACACAGCTCATTGGGTGCAGTCTTAGTTCCAGCATCGGTCTGTGGTGGTACATAGACAGCTACGAAAAATACAGATAAAACCTCTCTAGGTAGATAGTGTAGTCTACAGCTTATCATGAGATATTCTACCTCAGGTGAGCAAAGCCTCTATACTTTTTTAGATATCATGCAACAGCTGTTGTTTACAAAAATGCATAGGCCACCGCCTTACCAGAGGCTGCTGTTATATCCTGCCGATAGAGTGTATAACGCGCCAGCTGTATGTTCTTAATGTCGTCGTTCAGCCACGACTTGTGAAACGTAAGATATTACAGTTTTTAATGTCGCGTTGGTAGGATATACGTGCTTTCAGTTCATTCCATTTATTTTCCAGCAATTGAACATTAGCTAGCAGGACGCAAGGTAAAGGCAGATTAGCCACTCGTCGCCTGATCCTCACAAGGTACCCTGATCTTTTTCCGCAAAATCTTTCCTTCTCAAGCTAATGAAGGGGAACTGGGCCTGGTCGAGTGTCTGTAGTATATCCCTCCCCTCTGACTCATTGAAGAAAAACTCTTGGTCTGATCTGAGGTGAGTAATCACAGTTCTGATGTCTATAAGCTCATTTCGGTCATAAGAGACTGTAGCAGCAACATTACTGTAGAAAAGGCCCATGGAGTTGGTGGAATACTCCTTTAATTCATTGCCATTTACTCAGCTGGACCAGGGGCGCTCTAATTAGGTCAGGTGGAAATGTCCGACAGATCTCAACTCCATAAAAGGAGGAAATTGCCATCGCCTGATCTCGCTGCTTTCTCTTCCTTAACTCCATCTGATCCAGAAGTTCTGTGCGTCCATGAATCCACGTAAGTCCACCGACTATGTTACCTATCATCTGAATTATCTGTGGCGATCGGGAGAGTGGGCCATTCAGTTATTGTTTATAGGTTTTACCGCGGAACGCGGCTTGGAGCGCACGCTTCAAACATATTGTGTAATGTGAATTGTCAATGATCACGGCCCTACGGATCCTCATAGGCCAATTATGCAACCGATATGGTTCATATGTATTGAAATTGATTATATGTACACATGAAGATAATTGAAAGAGTGAAATGAGAAACGTCATTGTTTGCTAACTGATAGACTTTGATCATGGGGATTATAGATTGTATAACCATTCCCTGTTTGTATTCTTTCATGATTTATGATAAATAGTTACGAGCCTAAATGACTCGCGGATGATTACTATTGACTTAATGAACTGAACTGTTGACCTCCCTAACTTGTGTTAATAATGAATGATATGATTTGATCTTTGATTATGAATCTAATTGGATACATGTTATTTGTTTCCTTTGTGATGCAGCACAGACTACTCAGTAAATATACCACTTTATGGTTAAAGGAATTCCTGCCTCAGTCTCATCCATTCCTCTGTCATCTGACACGTGACCACCTGTTCACCTTCACTGTCAGTCATCCTACCTGTCCAGCTACTCACACAGATTCCACTAATCTTTCAATTACGTACAAAACAACGCAAAAAAACTAACAAAATAGCATGGCTGGTTAAGAGCCGATAAGACGGCAGCCATCCCCTCCAACACCATCAGTCATTCATCTCATTTGAGTTAAACCTTAACATTTGTTGTAATATTTGTTCTATCTTTTCTGGAGGATAAACTGAAATTGTAAACAGCTTTGTATGGCTTGCTTAAGAAAGGGTGATACTTTAAACTACATTTTATTTTGATTAGCAAAAAGTCCATTTTTGAACAAAGGATGAGCCTTTCTTAATAATCTACCTGAGAACCATTTTGGGTTTAAGTATAATTTATGTATGAGTGAAGCTTTTAGTGGGAGGTTTAAAGCTTTAATATTTAATCATTTTTGTCCCCCAAATTCATATTCATTATATAAATTGGCACGTTTAATTTTGTCTGGGTGAGCATTCAAAATACATTTAAATATTTGATTTAAAAAATTAGTCGTCTGGAGTAGGCAATGCTATTAGTAAGTTAGTAAACTGTGATAGGACCAAAGAGTTGTGATTTTTCCATAAATAGACAAGTATTTACCTCTCCATGGATGCAGAATCGTATCTGTTTGGCTAACTTTCTATTGAAATTGTGTTAAGTTCATTTATATTTTTTGAGATGTGAATACCAATTATGTCTACTTCACAAAGCTAATCTGAGAACAAGGCTACTTAAATATTTCCAGCATATCGAATGCGCGACAAGATCTGGTAGCATTCTCGACCATTGCTACTCTAACTTCCGCGATGCATACAAGGCCCTCTCCCGCCCTCCCTTAGGCAAAACTGACCATGACTCCATTTTATTGCTCCCCGCCTAAAGGCAGAATCTAAAACTGGAAACGTCCGTGCTCAGGTCTCTCCAACGCTGGTCTGACCAATCGGATTACACGCTTCAAGATTGCTTTGATCACGTGGACTGGGACATGTTCCGCAAAACCTCAGACAACAACATTGATATATACACTCACTCAGTGAGTGAGTTTATTAGCAAGTGCATCGGAGATGTTTAACCCACTGTGACTATTAAAACATTCCCTAACCAGAAACCGTGGTTTGATGGCAGCATTCATGCAAAACTGAAAGCGCGAACCACCGCTTTTGATCATGGCAAGGCGATTGGAAACATGAACGAATAAAAACAGTGTAGTTATTCCCTCCAAAAGGAGGGAATAAGCAAAGCGTCAGTATAGAGACAAAGTAGAGTCGCAAATCAATGGCTCAAACAAGAGACGTATGTGGCAGGTTCTACAGACAATCACGAATTACAAAAAGGAAACCAGCCCCGTCGCGAACATCGACACATTGCTCCCAGACAAATTAAACAACTTCTTTGCTCGCTTTGAGGACAATAGAGTGCCACTGACACGGCCTGCTACCAAAACCTGTGGGCTCTCCTTCTCAGTGGCCAACACGAATAAAACATTTAAACGTGTTGACCCTCGCAAGGCTGCCGGCCCATACGGCATCCCCAGCGTTGAGGATCCACTCCGCTGATCCTCAACGCTGGGGCCCCACAAGGGTTCGTTCTCAACCCTCTCCTGTACTCCCTGTTCACCCACGCCTCCAACTCAATCATTAGGTTTGCCGACGACACTACAGTGGTAGGCTTGATTACCAACAACGACGAGATGACCAACAGGGTGGAGATGAGGGCCCTTGGAGTGTGGTGTCCGGAAAATAACCTCTCACTCGACATCAACAAAACAAAGGAGATGATCGTGGACTTCAGGAAACAGCAGATGGAGTACCCCCCCAGTAGTGGAGAAGGTGGAAAGTTTTAAGTTCCTCTGCGTACACATCACAGACAAACTGAAATGGTCCACCGACACAGACAGCGTAGTGAAGGCGCAACAGCGTCTCTCCAAACTCAGGAGGCTGAAGAAATTTGGCTTTTCACCTAAAACACTCAAACTTTTACAGATGCATAATCGAGAGCATCCTGTCAGGCTACATAACCGCCTGGTACGGCAACTGCACCGCCCTCCACCGGAAGGCTCTCCAGAGAGTAGTGCGGTCTGCACAACGCATCACCGGGGACAAACTACCTGTCCTCCAGGACACATACAGCATCCGATGTCACAGGAAGGCCAAAGAGATAATCAAGTACAACAACCACCTGAGCCACTGCCTGTTCACCCTGCTATCATCCAGATGGCGAGGTCTGTACAGGTGCATCACAGCTGGGACCGAGAGACTGAAGAACAGCTTCTATCTCAAGGCCATCAGACTGTTAAACATCCATCACTAACATAGAGAGTCTACTGCCAACATACATACTCATATCTCTGGCCACTTTATTAAATGGATTAATGAAGGTATCACTAGTCACTTTAAATAACGCCAATTTAATCATGTTTACATATCCTACATTACTCATCTCTTATGCATATACTGTATTCTATACCATCTACTGCATCTTGCCTAAACCTCACGGCCATCGTCCATCTATATGTTTATATGTACATATTCTTATTCCTCCCTTTACACTTGTGTGGATAAGGTAGTGTTTGTGATTCTTTTCAGATTACTTGTTAGATATTACTGCACTGTCGGAACTAGAAGCACAAGCATTTCGCTCTACTCGCATTAACATCTGCTAACCGTGTGTATGTTACCAATAAAAATGTATTTCACCATCTGCCCATTTTTTTGGTAAACTACAAGTTAGTGTAAACACTGTGGTTCACTCCAGAAGGCGTATTTTCTTCTGTTGAAGCCATTCTATTGTTGATTTACTTCTGTTTTGGGTCGTTGTCCTATTGCATCACCCAACTTCTCTTGAGCTTCAATTTGCGAACAAATAGCCTAACATTCTCCTGCAAAATGTCTTGATTAACTTGGGAATTAATTTTTCTGTCGATGATAACAAGCTGTCCAGGCCCTGAGGCAGCAAAGCAGCCCCAAACTATGATGCTCCCTCCACCATACTTTACAGTTGGGATGAGGTTTTGATTTTGGTGTGCTGTGCCTTTTTTCTCCACACATAGTGTTTTGTGTTCCTTCCAAACAACTTCCAAACAACATCTATCCACTGAATATTTTGCCAGTAGCGCTGTGGAACATCCAGGTACACTTTTGCAAACTTCAGACATGCAGCATAGTTTTTTTGGACAGCAGTAGTTTTTTCCGTGGTGTCCTCCCATGAACACCATTCTTGTTTAGTGTTTTACGTACCGTAGACTCGTCAACAGAGATGCTAGCATGTTCCAGAGATTTCTGTAAATCTTCAGCTAACACTCTAGGATTCTTCTTAACCTTGTTGAGCATTCTGTGCTGTGCTCTTGCAGCCATCTTTGCAGGAAGGCCACTCTTAGGGGGATTAGCAAATGTGCTGAACTTTCTCCATTTATAGACAATTTGTCTTACCTTGGACTGATGAACATCAAAGCTTTAAGATATACTTTGTAACCCTTTCCAGCTTTATGCAAGTCAACAATTCTTAGGTCTTCTGAGATCTCTTTTGTTCGAGGCATGGTTCACACCAGGCAATGCTTCTTGTGAATAGCAAACATACATTTTGTGACTGTTTTTTTATAGGGCAGGGCAGCTCTAACCGACATCTCCAATCTCGTCTCATTGATTGGACTCCAGGTTAGCTGACTCCAATTAGCTTTTGGAGAAGTCATTAGCCTAGGGGTTCACATACTTTTTCCAACCAACACTGTGAATGTTTAAATTAAGATATTCAATATAGACAAGAAAAATACAATAATTGGTGTGTTATTAGCTTAAGCACATTATGTTTCTCTGTTGTTGTGACTTAGATGAAGATCAGATCAAATTTGATGGACAATTGTTAAAAGAGCGTGATGGCTGCTCTGATGAACTCTCACTTTGGCACTGAGTCATTAATTAAGAACTACAGAGGTATCAGGTGATATTTGGATGTGAAAATGTCATGGAATGCATTTGCCCCATTGTTAACATTTGAGTTAGTGGCCAATTTTAGTGTATCCTCATCACGAGCGCCACAAACCCTGCTGGTTTGTCAACTACTAATCTGGTTTCAACCACATGGAATGCAGCCTAAAAGGAACAGACCTGGGAATCTACCTCTCTTGCTATTAAACCAACAGTTCCTCATATCACTTAGAACATTAAAGGATTAAAAACAGAACATTGTGGGGCTCTGGCCTTGTGCTAGGACCCCAAAATGCTGATGCAGCTTTAATTAGGGGTCCTAGCAGCTGTCTTAGCACTGAAACTAAAACCAATCATGAAAAAACTATTTAGTAAACTGAAACAAAATAATTAAAATACTACACTGAAACTATTTTTACTCAAACCAAAAAATAAATTTAGAATTATGTTCAGTTTTCTTTTTGTTTCTTAACTTTTGTTAAAAATATAGTCGGGTTTTCAATCGTTTGGGGGGTTTTCAAGCTACTAATTTGGCGGGTAAATCCGGCCAGGATATGGTGATGTTTCAAATAGGCCTAGTTTGGACATCACTGTCACTATCACTAACTAACAGGTAAAAGATTGTCTATGTTATATGTGACTTTGTGAACTGATAATGTTAGCCAGCCGGCTAGAGTGGCAAGTTAGCTGGTCCTGCTTTTGCACGTACGTGCTGACATATCACCATGCAGATCATGTTTTCTACAGTGATTGGTCCACAATGAGGGCGTGTTTGATAAATAGAGCAGATTTCTATGACGGGCAAGAGCACCAACGATCTCTCCACCTGGGTTGAAATCCGTCCCCTGCCTAGCACCATTGAAAATGAATGGGCCACTACTTCCGCCTCTGCATGTCTGGAAATCCCTTAAGTCTACTTCTTTGCATTATGAATGAGCAATCAGAATATAAACGTATTCTGTAATCAGCAGATGCAGCTGTTTTACTATATATTTTATTCAGTTAGCTCTCTCTTTACTAAAAATGTGTTTCCTCATATCTCTCAGAACGTTACGTTTGTAACCCTTTTCAGCCTGCATCTTTTTTTTGTGTTTAATTTATCTGCGCACGATGCCTGTGTTGGAAAGAAGCGTCACGTGTGGGTGTGGGCACACACCAATCAGAGTCCTGAATTTGGCTTAATGTTAAAAGAGCATGATGGCCCTCTAATGAACTTGAATTTTTCCACTGAGGCATTACTTATATTGTTGACATTTTAGATGGTGGCCCAGTCTTTGAGGGTATTCACAAATTAAAGGGTGTAGCTTTAAGCATCCTCATCATGAGCTCAACAAACCCTGCTGGAATGTCAACTTCTACTCTGGTTTCAACCACATGGAATGCAGCCTAACAGATACTGGTGTGGGAATCTACCTCTCTCCTGTTTTTAAACAAGCGTTTCCTCATATCTCTCACAGCATTGAAGGTTTTAAAAACAGATCATTGTGGGGCTCTGGCCTCGTGCTAGAACTCTGAAATGCTGATGCAGCTTTAGGGGTCCTAGCACATTTTAACTAAACAGTACTTTGGAATTGGTATGTTATATGATTAGTACTCAGCAAGGTTATTCAAGTAAACTAAAGCTGAAACCAATCATGAAAAAACGATTTAGTAAATTGAAATAAAAGAATGTACAAACCCACATGAAAAAACAAAACTGTACTGAAACTATGATATTTTACTCCAAAACAAACTTAAGTAAAAAATTACAAAAATGAGTTATGTTCAGTTTTAGTTGAATATCTTAACTTTGGTTTAAAATCTACTAGGGGTTTCAATTGGGTTTTCAAGCTTTTGGGGGGTTTTTAAGCTGCTGAACTTGGTGGGCAAATGCGGCCTTTTCGACAGAGGGTTCTACATGGAACTCAAAAGGGCTATCCAATGGAGACAGCCGAAGAACCCTTTTGGAACCCTTTATTCTAAGTGTAATATTCAATACCATTTCTCATCTAAAAGCTGAATAAACTGGCCAAAAGCTGAGGATATATATAACACCGCTTTCAATTGATGATTAATCCCACAAACATTTTTGAATCTTTAATGTCCTCGGCTTTTCCCAAGGTAAAATTGACCAATGAATGCTCTCACAGAGATGGTACATTTTCAAACCCATCCCTGAAGACCTCTAGTGGTTTCAACATCTTCCAGAGAGTTCTCCTCGTTAATATAAATTAATAATACATACAGTACAAGTCAAAAGTTTGGACACACCTACTCATTCCAGGGTTAGGCTTAGGGTCTTTGCTTATTTGAGCTGTTCTTGCCATAATATGGACTTGGTATTTTACCAAATAGGGCTATCTTCTGTATATTCTGTATACCACCCCTACTTTGTCACAACAGAACTGATTGGCTCAAACGCATTAATAAGAAGGAAAGAAATTCCACAAATTAACATTTAACAAGGTACACCTGTTAATTTAAATGCATTCCAGGTGACTACCTCATGAAGCTGGTTGAGAGAATGCCACGTGTGCAAAGCTGTCATCCAGGCAAAGGGTGGCTACTTTGAAGAATCTCAAATATAAAATATATTTTGATTTGTTTAACACTTTTTTGGTTACTAAATGATTCCATATGTGTTATTTCATAGTTTTGATGTCTTCACTATTATACTACAATGTTGAAAATAGTATAAATAAAGAAAAACCCTTGAATGAGTAGGTGTGTCCAAAATGTAGACTGGTACTGTATAATACTGACAACTCTGATCTCCTAAATGACAAATGCTGTGGAATTTGGCACAGTTTATTATTATTGTCAATAATAACAACTCCATCTGAAATACTGTGTTGGTCATCTTGACTTTGTTTCCTTAAATACGTTAAGAATACGTTATGGCCTTTCTCATTTTAAAGATGGTGGTACAAAATAAATTCAAAAGAACGGATGTTTTTTTCTTTGTATTATCTTTTACCAGATCTAATGTGTTATATTCTCCTACATTCCTTTCACATTTCCAGAAACTTGAAAGTGTTTCCTTTCAAGTGGTACCAAGAATATGCATGTCCTTGCTTCAGGGCCTGAGCTACAGGCAGTTAGATTAGGGTAGGTCATTTTAGGTGAAAATTGAAACAAAGGGGCGGATCCTTAAGAGGATTAATTTTTAAGCATGCTCATCATGAGCTCCATAAACCTTGTTTGCTTGTCAACTTCTACTCTGGTTTCCACCACATGGAATGCAGCCAAACAGATACTGATGTGGGAATCTACCTCTCTTTAGTTATTAAACCAGCACTTCGGCATATCTCTCAGAACATTGAAGTGTTTAAGGCCAACTACCACAGGCTAATAGGTATTGTTTTTCTCCCTTTACTCTCATCTGACTGAAACTTTACCAGTTGAACCTATACATGTGTCACGGTCGTCCTCCTCTTCGTCTGAAGAGGAGAGGCGAGACGGATCAGAGGACCAATATGCGGCGTGGTAAGTGTCCATGGTAAAATCTTTAATAAAGAAAGACTGAACACTATACAAAAGAGTAACAAAAACAATAAACCAAATTCGACCGTGAAGCTACAAAATGAGACCTGTGCTGACACAAGCCACTAACATAGACAATCACCCACAAACAAACAGTGCAACCCAGGCTACCTAAGTATGATTCTCAATCAGAGACAACCAATGACACCTGCCTCTGATTGAGAACCACACTAGGCCGAAAACATAGAAATGCCCCAAAACATAGAAAAACAAACAGAGACTGCCCACCCAACTCACGCCCTGACCATAATAAATAAATACAAAACAAAGGAAATAAAGGTCAGAACGTGACAACATGAATACAATATATTTGTGTATTACAAGTTTTATTTACTTTAAAATTGAAGTATGCAAATGAGGAAAAACCTCCTTAAATATGCACTTATTTGCATATTACTAGAATCCATTTTTCAACGCATTGCTTCAAGGCAGAATTTTTGTTTTTGTTTTATTGTGATAAGACAACTGGTCAGACTTTTCCAGAACAATTTATCAAAATATTGTAATTTCATGGAATTATTTAAACAACACTACGTGTGCCAGATGGATATTTTGCTAATATTTACAAATAAAATGACCCTTAAATTCAAAATTTAAAATTAGCCTCTGTATTAGTCTGACTATAAGACCTAAGAACCTGTGTGTGGAATAATGTGAATGTACGTCCTTTGAAGACTGAGAAAAATGAATTGGTGCATGGGGAACATGTCATTTTGAGAAAATGGCCGATAAAGGTAGGCGTATGAAATTAAAATGTACTTTCCATAAATATAACCCTTTATGTCACATGAATTTATCTCTTATTCATATATCACTTCTAAACTGACAAATAAACATAAAATATACCTTTTACAAATACATCAGCACATGTAATACATTTGTTTCAAGCAATAGAGCATGTGCTTTGAATACTGGTCTGTCGGGCAGATATGCAGTTTTGGGCATATTCTCATATCACTTCGTCAATTTGTCACCTACAAGGCTTTTTGTATGGCTGTTGAAATGTGCAGAACATTATTCAGCTATGCCTGCCCCTTATGTAAGGCCCTTTGAGCGTTGCTGGTGCCGCTTTACTTTCTTGACTGTCATGGGACCTGCGCCTACGCTTGGCATACTCCATTGAAGCAGCATCAGCTCTCACAACACGCCTCGTATCCTCCTCTCTGATTGCTTCCAAGTGTCACCAAAGTGTTGTCAATCCACAATTTGTCCACCACAATTGATATAGCAGTGGCTCCCTCATTGAACGTTGGCTACTGCCACACTGGCTGCTGCGGCGATGCGGCTTTTGCCCACGAAGACAGTTTTGGTGCATCGCGACCATGTTTGAGTTCAGACATGAATTTGCATTCTGGGATCCTCCATGCTACATTCTTTTGAGGAGGTTATCATTTGACATCCTATGATGTACAGGTACCATTTTCTGTGCAGCCTCTCTAAAAAAAATGTATGGCCTCAATGGTTTTTGTGACTGGGTGGATCTTCACCATTTTCCAGGGCTCGCTGGTACCAGCACCAATGAACACACCTATCCCGTAGTACGATGTTAATCCTCTCTTGTGCCAAGTACCATCAAAGGATACATGAATGTATGTGATCTCCTCCTCCTTCAGCAACTCAGCTATGTCTGGGTCTATAGCTGCCTATGCTCTTCTAATTATCTTTGCAGCACTCTCCATTGACTGTAGCCCTCTCTGAATCTCTGAAACTGAAGTGGGGGGAAAAAGTACTTATTATGTCTGTCGACATTACAGTCATAACTGCAGGACACTCATATCACCATGTTACCCTATGTAAATATTAACATATCATCATGTAAAGTTAATTTCTCAGTAATGAAAGTAGGCTACAGCCCTATGACACTGTAGGGCTATGTGACAGTCTCATAGTATTGTTATGTTTTCTTATCACTGTTTTATTCACTTTGAATGTATTTGCTGGAGCAAGGAAATACATATAATTTATACACAGCCAGTCACCTGACAATAATGGGTTACTCTCCCTTTTTATTTACTCGTCACTTTCCTGTCATGTCTCTGATATGAGCTGAGACATGAGGAAGGAATCCCTAGGACTTTGCTTATTTTCTTTAGAGCTTCATAATTAAGTCCACGTCCGTGGGCTAGAAGAACCATCCTCACATGGGGTCTATGGTGATTTTCAGTGATATATATGTATATGTATAAAAGAAAACCAGCCCCGTCACGGACCAGGATGTCTTGCTCCCAGGCAGACTAAATAACTTTTTTGCCCGCTTTGAGGACAATACAGTGCCACTGACACGACCCGCAACCAAAACATGCGGACTCTCCTTCACTGCAGCGGAGGTGAGTAAGACATTTAAACGTGTTAACCCTCGCAAGGCTGCAGGCCCAGATGGCATCCCCAGCCGCGCCCTCAGAGCATGTGCAGACCAGCTGGCTGGTGTGTTTACGGACATATTCAATCAATCCCTATCCCAGTCTGCTGTTCCCACATGCTTCAAGAGGGCCACCATTATTCCTGTTCCCAAGAAAGCTAAGGTAACTGAGCTAAACGAGTATCGCCCCGTAGCACTCACTTCCGTCATCATGAAGTGCTTTGAGAGACTAGTCAAGGACCATATCACCCCCACCCTACCTGACACCCTAGACCCACTCCAATTTGCTTACCGCCCAAATAGGTCCACAGACGATGCAATCTCAACCACACTGCACACTGCCCTAACCCATCTGGACAAGAGGAATACCTATGTGAGAATGCTGTTCATCGACTACAGCTCGGCATTTAACACCATAGTGCCCTCCAAGCTCGTCATCAAGCTCGAGACCCTGGGTCTCGATCCCGCCCTGTGCAACTGGGTACTGGACTTCCTGACGGGCCGCCCCCAGGTGGTGAGGGTAGGCAACAACATCTCCACCCCGCTGATCCTCAACACTGGGGCCCCACAAGGGTGCGTTCTGAGCCCTCTCCTGTACTCCCTGTTCACCCACGACTGTGTGGCCACGCACGCCTCCAACTCAATCATCAAGTTTGCGGACGACACAACAGTGGTAGGCTTGATTACCAACAACGACGAGACGGCCTACAGGGAGGAGGTGAGGGCCCTCGGAGTGTGGTGTCAGGAAAATAACCTCACACTCAACGTCAACAAAACTAAGGAGATGATTGTGGACTTCAGGAAACAGCAGAGGGAACACCCCCCTATCCACATCGATGGAACAGTAGTGGAGAGGGTAGTAAGTTTTAAGTTCCTCGGCGTACACATCACAGACAAACTGAATTGGTCCACCCACACAGACAGCATCGTGAAGAAGGCGCAGCAGCGCCTCTTCAACCTCAGGAGGCTGACGAAATTCGGCTTGTCACCAAAAGCACTCACAAACTTCCTTAGATGCACAATCGAGAGCATCCTGTCGGGCTGTATCACCGCCTGGTACGACAACTGCTCCGCCCACAACCATAAGGCTCTCCAGAGGGTAGTGAGGTCTGCACAACGCATCACCGGGGCAAACTACCTGCCCTCCAGGACACCTACACCACCCGATGTCACAGGAAGGCCATAAAGATCATCAAGGACAACAACCACCCGAGCCACTGCCTGTTCACCCCGCTATCATCCAGAAGGCGAGGTCAGTACAGGTGCATCAAAGCTGGGACCGAGAGACTGAAAAACAGCTTCTATCTCAAGGCCATCAGACTGTTAAACAGCCACCACTAACATTGAGTGGCTGCTGCCAACACACTGACTCAACTCCAGCCACTTTAATAATGGGAATTGATGGGAAATTATGTAAATATATCACTAGCCACTTTAAACAATGCTACCCAATATAATGTTTACATACCCTACATTATTCATTTCATATGTATACGTATATACTGTACTCTATATCATCTACTGCATCTTTATGTAATACAACTATGCCACTTTGTTTACATACTCATCTCATATGTATATACTGTACTCAATACCATCTACTGTATCTTGCCTATGCTGCTCTGTACCATCACTCATTCATATATCTTTATATACATATTCTTTATCCCCTTACACTTGTGTCTATAAGGTAGTAGTTTTGGAATTGTTAGTTAGATTACTTGTTGGTTATTACTGCATTGTCGGAACTAGAAGCACAAACATTTCGCTACACTCACATTAACATCTGCTAACCATGTGTATGTGACAAATAAAATTTGATTTGATTTATATCATTCAAAAGCGTATTTTTCAGAGCATATCATTGACAAACCCTGCTGGCTTGTCAACTTCTACTCTGGTTTCAACCACATGGAATGCAGCCTAACAGCTACTGTGGGAATCTCCCTCTCTCTTGTTATTTAACCAGTATTTAAAGACCTAACAGAACATTGTGGGGTTCTGGCCTTCTCTCACAGGCAAAAAGGCAATGGAATAAAAAAACAAAATGAACAAAAATAATGTGAAAACACCCGTTGCTTTGTGCATATTTCTAGAACCTGTTTGTTGAGTTCTAAACATCAGACATTTTAAATCTGTTGTTGACCATCATATCTCTTATGGCAGTAACTTTACAAGCACTAATTATGGTACATTTAGACTGTGAATAGAATCTAGTTATGGTAAGGGGTATAATAAGTATAGCCAGTTATAATTGTAACGGTTTAGCAGATAAGAAAAGACGGTCAGTTATTACGTTGCTAAAAGATGATCCACACCTAAATATTTATACAAATGTATTGAATTTACAGGCAACAAACAATCAAATCATTATGGTGAGAGACTACAACTGTGTTACGTACCTCAATGAACTAAAGGAAATCACTCTACAAACTATCATCCTCGTGCCCTTAAGGAGATCACAAATATTATAAACACATTCGAAAGAAGCAGTTTCTGTCTAAAGAGACAAGACTAACAGGAACTAACAGTACTTATTCAAGAACAATCTAATATAATCTATTATAAAAAAATAAAGCAAACTGGATAGAATATGGAGAAAAATGCATAAAATTCTTCCTGAATCTTCAATACAAGAACTCAACCAAAAATAATTTGCAGAAACTTGTTACTAAAGACAGGGTCATCCATGATTCTCCAAATTATAAGATAACCCTGTGAAGGTTGCAGTGGTGTTTTGTGGACTGTGGCAATGTGCATTCCATAGGAAGTGCACCCCTATTGATAAAACTGTGGTTGTATTGGACATGTGAGGCATGTTTCCGTTCTATTCTCTGGATGATTTTGACTGTGTAGCTCTCTTAGTTGAGCAGGATGTCAACCCTGATATCGTGGTATTTAACCCATTAATGAATCAATATATATAATGATTGTGTTGATCCAGATTCAAATTTCCTGAGATTTACCAGGGATGAGTATCACTTGGGATTACTGTGATGTTAAACTGATATACAGGTTGTTAAATTGTTAATTTCAGGATGAGCTTATTTTCTACCTTTTCATTTGAATGTTCAAAATCTTCCTAAAAATCATGACCACCTTGTTCATTGTCTTCTCTCCATCATGAATTTTCCATTGTTGCCCCTTGAGAAACGTTGTTGACTGGAGAGACAACCATGCTTTATGACATGTCTCCTTATAATGCTGATCACCACTGTGGAACCTCAAGAGTGGGAGGTTTGTCCATATTTGTTCATAAACATTTTCAATTCTTTGTAAGAGAGGACCTCGCACTTACATCTGACATTGAATCTCTTTTCATAGAAATCCCTCCTGTTAATGTTTTGGTGGTAAAAAGTGGTAATTGGATGCATCTATCAACCACCCGATTCTGACATTGGTAGTTTTATTGATATCCTTGCATCAACCTTGGATTTGATTAATAATGAAGATACAATTTGTTTTCTATTGGGTGATTACAACAAACGTATTTAAAAGTGAGAACCACTCACTGACTCACTCACTTTATGCTGCAGTAGTTTATGTGTCGGGGGGCTAGGGTCAGTTTGTTATATCTGGAGTACTTCTCCTGTCCTATCCAGTGTCCTGTGTGAATTTAAGTATGCTCTCTCTAATTCTCTCTTTCTCTCTTTCTTTCTCTCTCTCGGAGGACCTGAGCCCTAGGACCATGCCTCAGGACTACCTGACATGATGACTCCTTGCTGTCCCCAGTCCACCTGGCCGTGCTGCTGCTCCAGTTTCAACTGTTCTGCCTGTAATTATTATTATTTGACCATGCTGGTCATTTATGAACATTTGAACATCTTGGCCATGTTCTGTTATAATCTCCACTGGGCACAGCCAGAAGAGGACTGGCCACCCCACATAGTTTTTCCTAGCCACCGTGCTTCTACACCTGCATTGCTTGCTGTTTGGGATTTTAGGCTGGGTTTCTGTACAGCACTGAGTCAGCTGTCTCTGCATACAGGGTTAAACTCCAAGGTTAGGCAACTGCCATTCTCAGTTTTAAGATTTACAGCCAGGTATAATGTCATTTGGTTTGGTTTGGTCACCTTTGTGTCACGTTTTCAGAATGTACCCAAGGCCATCCAAAGGCTTCTCCGTGTTGAGAGAATTCCTGTAAAACATGATTATGTTAGTAAAGAAATGGAAGGAGCTCAACCAACGTGAGACAAGGTGCAACTATTAACACTAGAAGCACAGAGGCAGTCATTTTGACTGCATATGACTTTAAAATTGTAACATCTCTGACATTTTTTAAGTCAAACAGCCCTCCGTCCTTGACTTTTCCTAAATAAGTCTATTTAACACACTTACGTTGTTAGATTTTCAATATCATTAACATAATTTGAGTTATAAGCAGTATTTAAGAGGGACATTTTTTCCCTGGAGCACCAAAAATATACTTTTTCCAATCTTCATACAAAGTCACATGCAGTTTAGGTGTTAAAATCAACTTCTAAAAACATGATATTGGACTTCATCAATGTCCTTCATCAGAGCTTAAGTAAGCTTGCTAGCTGTTGCTGCGAGTTACTTTGCAACTTGATATACATTGCTTAAAAATATGCCACTGATATTCACCTACTAGATTCAGTATTTCTAGATACAAAATACAGCTAAATCCTCATTTAACATCTTATTATTATTATTATATTTACATGTTTATAAATGTATTGGTCAGAAACCACATACAGTATAGGGCATGGAAGCAAGTACAAAACACTTTTAATTTCAAGCACAGAACACAACTGTTTATTTATCTTTTGACATGCCAAATACATCTCAGTGTAAGTAACTTACATCTTTTTAGAGTACAGGACCAACACAGCATTCATTCACGTGAGAGGTCTAAATACAAAAATAATTACTACATTATATGTTTCCTGTATGCAAATGACTTCTGTAACATATTTTGTCCATAGTTAACACATATACAGTGTTTGTATAATAATGAAAAAGTGAAGATTTCTTCTTGTCTATACTGAACTTGTATGACACATTACAATGGGTTGATTCCTGTGGATAGGAGACACTGGCATTAACAAGAACATTACTAATAATAAGAGCTGAATATAACAATAACTCACATTCCAGTTTTCTGTTTTTGAGTGTCTGTATTGTATAGATTTATGCATCTAGTCTCTTGATGTATTTCTGTAATGCATTGCTGTAATGTATAGCTCAATTTGCAAAACGTTTTGCATCGTATGTTTTTAATTCCTCAAAAAGTCCAGTTTGATTGATTGAGTTTGTTTTGATTCTATGTCAGTAGCGGTGGCTTGCATTTCTGTGAAACCAAACTTGATTTCTAACCTGATGCTGCGGTCCAGACCCTTTGTGGTGTCAGGACTTTGAACAGTGAAAGACCCAATCTGATCCATTCCCCACTCATCAACATATTTGGCATTCAGTCTCTCTGTGCTGAAAAAACGGAAAGATATTTTCGTCTGAACCCCTGATATGGGAAAGAAGGTGTGTTTCCTGACTTCATCACAACCCACTGACTCACCCTTCTCCACCAGTTTATGGAAAACATCACAGCAGTACTCAATTCCCTCATGAGTTGTGAATTTCTTCTCAGGTTTGTGCTTTGACTCATCAAACCTCTCATTTAGAGCGATTCCATAAGTCAGGGCACTGACTCGTGACGACACTACCTTGGGGTTTTTCCCAAACAGAACAGCCCCCTTGATAATGACCTCCTGGGGATCAGTTGGAAAGAGCACTTTGCATTGACCACTAAACTGCTGTTTAATGTGACTCCGCAGTGTGTTACATGAGGCATAACCTCCCACTAAGAGAATGAAGTCAATGCTGAGGCCTTCAGGATTGTCTTTACTTTCACTGTTCAAGATTTGTCTGATGCTCTCAGTAATCCCTTTAAAACTATCATCAAAGAAGGACCGCATTCTTTCTTTTGTGATTTTGATTGACCCCTCCTCCCAGGAAGCTCCCTGACTTGTCTTGAAGAAGTCTGACATTTCTGAGTGGTATTGCTTTGCTAATTCTCCGAAGTTGTAAGGACAGGATATGTCTATGTCATCATCTGTACCCTTAAGTAGAGAAAAGGCATACATCAGCTTTTGCAGCTCAGGGGCATAATATTCCTCATATTCATCCCATAGTTCATCAGAAAATATTTCTCTTAGGAACATTTTCAAATTCTTGTCAACAGTCCCCCCTCCCATGTCATTTCCAGAGGCCTTGTGCAGCTCCTTCAGTGTTCCACCTTTTAGCACCTCATGCACTGTTATGTCAATAGTTCCACCTGAAAAAGCACAATATCAGACCTGTTAAATATACTACAAGCCATATGTTCTTCCTGTAATGCAGCTCTTTTTGTAAAGTATACCAAAATAATAATTTGAAATACAGTTTATAACTATTTATACACTGCAAACTGACAACTAAGCCCAGACTGACAAGTAGCCAACATTTCAAAGACACAGGAGAGGAGCGTTTCTTTGGTTATAAATGTAAACCATGAGGTGGTCTTTGATCATTGGAATAAATACTATACAATAAAAATAAGTTGATGCTGTATAGTAAACAATGCCGAAAAAAACTGACTGCCTTAATTACTTCTGGAAGTTATTTGTGCACATATGCTTTTTCTGAATTTGAGTATCCAGCATCAACTTATTTTGTTCTATAGTCTACAATTTATTTGATAATAACACAATCATTTCATACCTTCGTTACATTGAGCCATGATCATATGACATTTATTTGTGGGAATAATTGGGAACAGAATTCCCAAAGTCAAGTTATTTTGAAGTAAATTCCTGGTATTGTTTGTGTTTTTATTCCTTAATTAACAATGAATATTCTAAAAACAGACGAGTTTGCAGAGCCAAATAAAACCAGCAGATTTGGATTTGGTCTGAAGGCCACCTATTGCCTTTCCCTGCTCTATGGCTGCTAGGTTGATGACCTACTGAGGCTGACAGTCCATTTGGGATTGGAATGACCATGCATATAGTAAACACTTGTTTGAAATAAATAAATAAAAATTGTGAATTGTTTGGGATTCTCTTATCACCATACCGCCACAGTCCACAACCATGTACTTGGTTCCAGGGGTTTGCTCCAATGTGTCTTCGTTAATCTCTTCTGCTATAAAACCATCGGATGGAAGCTTCTTACACCAGACTGATGCTGCCTCTGGTTCCAAAGCCAGTATCAAGCTGTCTGAGTTTAGATCTGTCACAAGACCAGCCTGGAAATGAGTTAAAACACAATTATATGTAGTTATTGGAAGGAACAACTGTATTGTGATTGGTAAAGCTGACAAATGTACTGAACTCAATAAAATCATACTTCCAAATGATGGCTAAATGTTTACATGTAAAATAAGACAATCACAACACATAAATGTCCCAGAGCTCACCGCTGTTGCTGCCTCTCTCATGAACTGCTTGGCTGCAGCATCCCATATGGCTGGCACAGTCAGGACCCAGGTAACATCTGAGGCAATGAACTGCCTGCCACTTGTGTGATCACCAATCGTTTTCAGTGCATGGTCCTTCAGATACCGCAGGGTTTCTGCGATTATCTTCAAAGCACTCATCGATTTCCCATTGTGTGCTTTAATCATCAAGTTCTTATTGATTGTCTGAAAAAGAGTATACAACATAAATCCAAAATAACATTGAAACAAGTGACACCTTTTACATTACTTTTTACAGCAGGTCGGGTATTGTAATGATGTGCACCACCACATCCAAGTACATTTTGTCCCATGCGAATCTGCCATTTCGGTCATTTTTAAACGGCTGGAGAGTAGAGCCCTGTTCGGATGGAACTAGTGTTACTTGAGATGTTGGTTATGCCATTATTATTCCAGCATGTGCTCCATACAATTTGTACAGGTTTAGTGTGAAACTGCCCCTTAATTATTATAATTGATTTTATTCAATTGACTCATGAAGGAAGCCTGGACGTTTTTATTCTAGGCTTGAAGATATTTAAACATAATGTCAAGACGATAATAGGCTACACTGATTACTCTTATTTGGCTACCAAATGTATAGGTGTACCATGATATTTAAATTGAGGAAGTATAATTATTTTAGCGATATGTCCATCCTAATATACTGTAAGTGCCAGCCATCCTGCTGATTTAAGCTGCTGGACATTAGTTACACCTGAGAAGCATTTATGGATGAGAAAGTGAACGTGCCATTTCCAAAAAGTTTGGCTCAGTGATGGAATCTGGGATTCCCTTCTTTAAATATATTGGCTACTACACCAACAGCCAGGGTTTCATTTTTCGGATAACTCCACCGTCCTCTGATACTATTTCCGTGCACATATTCTGGCATCCGTATGTTTTGCGCGACATTAGAGTTGACTCTTAAAACAAAGTGCAGCACATGTATTTCGTATGAATGGTCTACATGTATCAACGTTCACAGTGAATACTTGTGTTTACATGTTGTGCCATTGAATTAAAGTTGAACATTTTTAGAATTAATCAGTTTAATTAAATGTGCAAAAAATTATTGTTCACAGGCCTATATAATTCAACGCTGGCTGTAAGAAATAGATCGCAAAGAAGGGCATCCTCGATTCCCCACTGAGCTAAACTTTTTGGAAATGGCAAGTTCACTTTCTCATCTATAAACGCATTTCATGTGCAAGTGTACTGTTTAGCTCACATCAACAGGATTGGGGGATTTCCATTAGGATGGGACAGACGTCTACTGTGGATCGCTAAAATAATGAGTATGGATTACCTGTATAGATGATGATCGTCTAGCCGTGATGTTAAAATATTTCCACGCCTAGAATAAAAATGTACAGGCTTCCGTCATAATAATTACAAAAACGTATCCCCTATGAATCACCCTCAGGAATAACGCACATGATGGGGTACTAATTACATAACCGATGCCTTTAGTAGGTATTAATACAATGGCAGTTCAATCATTAGGTTGTTTGTCATTTCATTAGTAAGTAACCTACTAAGTACTTACTTTGCCATAAAGTTCCATTTTGAAGTTTTCAAAAAGATAATGTTTCTGTGCGTCAGCTCCATGCATTTTTGTGTACGCCATTTTAGCGTCATAGCCAAACTTTTTAAATTCTTCATGTTCATCAAACAAAATGCAGGTGGGAGTCTTTGGGGAGTTGAATCCATGTTCCTGTCCCCACTTCGGAACCCTGGGTCTTGGTTCGGAATTTTCAGATGACACACAGAAGGCATAGCCACTGTATGCTGTGCCAAAGTCAATGGCGATAAGAAACCATCCACCCATTTTAGAACCAAGCCTTATGTTTTAAACAATGACTTATTTCCAGCTTCTCTAAACCTTAGTTTGACAAGCGGTTGTATTTATAGGTAAAAGTTTGGCTTTCACTTTCAACGCTTGAGAAGCCCAACCCTTGTGTGAAGGGGTATATTAGCAGGAACACAACAGTATCACTACTAAACACAGCAAAGGTGGACAGTGAAAACGTGCCAAACATGAGCTATCAGCAGTGTCCATGTTTGGAATCGACAAAAAAGGACTTGGAGGGAATTAAAAATCAGTTTGAGACCTTGATTGCCAACATGTAAGTAGTATCTCCATCTACCCACAGTTTTTTTTTCTCAATACATTTATTTACATTCAAGTAGTAAATATGTCAAAACATTTTAATTGCTTTTTTACTAATTTCACATGTCTGTGGTCTATTTTGAAAACTCTTCACACAAAACAAACACTGCTGACATTCAAGTAAAACAACTTCCAGAACATTCCCCTAAGGTTCATGTTTTTGGGTTGCCAGGGAATGTTTTAACACAATGTTCTTATGTCTAAAACCGTTCATTCTGTATAGATTTTCTTTGAAAAAGATGAGAAAGGTGTCACACTGTAGTTTTAGTATCCTTAGAATAAATCATGAGATATATTGTAGGTGTATTGTAAAGGAGTACAGAAAAAGTATTAGTGTAGCACCGTCTGTCTGTATTCCATTTCTGCCCCTTTTGTTGAAGATCACGTTTTGTAATGTGACTTCAAGTGCTACAGAATCAACGGTGTCTTTGCTTGACAAAATTAATCAAAGAAATTCTGATAATAAGTGGAATATTTCTGTCAAATACAAGCTAGGTATTTTAGCAGTGCACTGTACACTACACCATAAACGAATTTAAAATGGTGGTACTTTGGCTGTTTATGCAGGCTTTATACTTCCGATCCTTTTCCTTTTCCAAATATTTGGCATGTATCATCCATGATTAGTAAACAGCAAAAAAAAAAATATATTAAAAAAATAATGGAATGTGATATTTATGCTGCGTTTACAAAGGCAGCCCATTTCAGATATTTTTTTCAATAATTGGTCTTTTGACCAATCAGACCAATCAATTTTGCCAATAATTGTGCAAAATATCAGAACTGGTCTGCCTGCCTTAGAGTTCCAATTTATACCACAAATGTGAATCTCAATTTTGATACAATTCTGATACTCCATATATGACCTCATTGTGCCCAATTCTGATATTTTTCCCAATTATTGGCAATTATGTAAAATGTAAATTGTCTGGTGGCGATTTTTATGAATTGTTCAACAGTCTTGGGGGTAGAAGCTGTTGAGGAGCCTTTTGGTCCTAGACTTGGCGCGCCGGTACCGCTTGCCATGCGGTAGCAGAGAAAACAGTCCATTGGGTGACTAAATTCATCACAAATAGTTTCAGAATCAATGAAGTGCAGAAGATGCATAGTAGACAGACGTGTTCAACTAATTCTAATTACGAATATGAACATTTCTATTTTGATAGTGATAGCTATAACCTACAGTGTCTGATGTGCGAGAAGAAAAAGGAAGAGTAAGTAATTACAAATGTAATTAAATTCATGCAACTGTTAAAAAGTGTGTCAAGTACCCCAAATGCACATCTGTTATATTGAGAACAATTATGAAACCCAGCCTGATGACTTGAAGTGATCATCATTAAACTGAATCACTTCACTTCACTCTATTGTTCCCTGGAAAGCAGATAACAGTATTGCGCAGCTGTTGAACAGAAAGGCCGAAATAGAACGCAACTGCTCAGTTACAGCGACCTACACATCAGTTTGCTACTAGCTAATTTTGCAGTCAGGTCGACATGGATCGATTTATTGTAAAAAAGAAACGTAAATTTATTGACAATGAAAATGATGGGCAAGAGCTTTAGAACGTGACAGCTATGAATAAACATCCACCTGTAAGGTTCGTCGTCTTCCTCTGATGATGCGTGGCATGTGTCCATTTTAATAAGACAAACTGAACACTATACAAATACAAAATAACAAAGTGAAACAAACGAAACGGTCCCGTGTGGTAACAAACACTAACATGGAAAATAATCACCCACAACTCAAAAGTGAAATCAGGCTACCTACATATGGTTCTCAATCAGGGACAACGATAAACAGCTGCCTCTGATTCAGAACCATACCAGGCCAAACACAGAAATCCCAAAACATAGAAAAAGGAACATAGACAACCCACCCAACTCACGCCCCGACCATACTAAACAAAGACATAATAAAAGAACTAAGGTCAGAACGTGACACCACCGGAAAATCAGGAAGATGGTGGCGGGGAAATTCAGCTAGCTAGAAATATTGTATGCTGATTTCACAAACAAGGAAGCTATTTTAAAGTCAATTAAGAGACTGCAACTCTCAGACTTGACCATAACAAGAAGCATAGAAGACATCATCGGTAAGCAACTGATTACTGACATATCCGTAGCGCTGTGTTTTGGTATTGCGCTTGACGAAATCACTGATGTAAGGGACATTTCCCAAGTATGTGTTTGTGTCCGCTTCCCTCAAAATGAGTCGTTCAGAGAGAAACTTTTATGTTTACTGCCCCTTCAGGGACAAACACTAGGTGAGGATATTATGAAAGCTCTTGTTACATTTTTTTGCTGATAATATTGGGTCAAATCTGGCATCCGTGTGCACTGACGGCGCC
Organism: Oncorhynchus clarkii lewisi; assembly: GCF_045791955.1. Classification (NCBI taxonomy): domain Eukaryota; kingdom Metazoa; phylum Chordata; class Actinopteri; order Salmoniformes; family Salmonidae; genus Oncorhynchus; species Oncorhynchus clarkii. The sequence goes on from NW_027258521.1 coordinate 65,006, forward strand.
CCAAACATGCGAGGGAAGGAGAAGGGCCTGATGAGAGAGAGAGAATGTTCCCCAATTTGTTATGTTTCTTTGTATCATTCATCAGGAAGCACTTGTGGCTAAACTCAAAGACTGTGATTTACAGGATGTAATGCAGCAAGTCGTGTGCGTGGTGAACATTATTATTGCGAGGGCACTGAATCACCGGCAATTCCGCAAGTTGCTGAAGGAATACCAGACTGAATTCTGATATATCACAATGAGGTGAGATGGCTGTCTTGTGAAAGAGTTTTGGAAAGATTTCTCTCTCTCTCCTCCCAAATCCATAAATGTGTTGGAAGCAAGGGGAGAGAGGAGCCAGAACTGGATGATCCACAGTGGATATTAAAGGTGGCTTTTTTTTCACCTGCCACCTGAACATGGTGAATCTCCAGGGAAAGCTAAAAACTCCTGGCAAAATGCTGTGTGTGGTCACAGCATTTCAAAAATAAAATCACCACACTGTTCATACTTGACAGTTTGTTCATTTCCTAAAACTCAGAGCAGTCACCACATCCAACCCAGACATAATACAACATTTTAGCTATGATGCATTTGTGAGTGGGTAGCCATTTGATTAGCTGTTCAGGAGTCTTGTGGCTTGGGGGTAGAAGCTATTTAGGAGCCTCTTGGACCTAGACTTGGCGCTCTAGTACCGCTTGCCGTGCAGTAGCAGAGAGAACCATCTATGACTAGGGTGGCTGGAGTCTGACAATTTTTAGGGCCTTCCTCTGACACCGCCTGGTATAGAGATACTGGATAGCAGGAAGCCGTACGCACTACCCTCTGCAGTGCCTTGCAGTCGGAGGCTGAGCAGTTGCCATATCAGGCAGTGATGAAACCCATCAGGATGCTCTCGATGGTGCAGCTGTAGAACATTTTGAGGATCTGAGGACCCATGCCAAATCTTTTCAGTCTCCTGAGGGGGAATAGGTTTTGTCGTGCCCTCTTCACAACTGTCTTGTTGTGCTGGGACCATGTTAGTTTGTTGGTAATGTGGACGCCAAGGAACTTAACTCTCAACCTGCTCCACTACAGCCCCAACGATGAGAATGGGGCCTTGCTCGGTCCTCCTTTTCCTGTAGTTCACAATCATCTCAGAAAAACAGACTGACCAATGAACAAGGATAGCAACAACAGACTACAAATTTAGAATAAATTCAGTCAAGGAGCAGAAGGGACATCTTCACTCATCCAACTGAGGTAACCCTTAATATGGGTCTTATACATGTGATATAGCCTATTTGATGTGTGTATGTATATATTTGTGATGTGCTGTACATCAAATCAGTTGCACATGCTTTATTGCTCTGAATTTGCTCTCAATTGATCATTGATTATTTTGGAACAAAAAGTACAATCAATTAAAGATAGCCCTCTGAATGATTGTCTCAACCCAAAGTGGCCCCTTTACAAAATATTATGAGTAACACTGCTATAGGCTGTCTCATCGTTGTTGGAGATCAGGCTGTTGTGCTGTCAGTAAACTTAATGATGTTGTTGGAGTCGTGCTTGGCCATGCAGTCGTGGGTGAACAGGGACAACAGGAGGGGACTAAGCACACACCCCTGAAGGGCCCCTGTGTTGAGGATCAGTGTGGCAGATGTGTTGTTGCCTACCCTTACCACCTGTGGCCAGCCCGTCAGGAAGTCCAAGATCCAGTTGCAAAGGGAGGTGTTTAGTCCCAGGGTCCTTAGCTTAGTGATGAGCTTTGTGGGCACTATGCTGTTGAACACTGATGGTGTTGATGTTGATGTGAGCCATGACCAGCCTTTCAAAGCACTACATGACTTCCAACGTGAGTGCTAAAGGCTTTAGTAATTTAGGTAGGTTACCTTCACTTTCTTGGGCACAGGGACAATGGTGGTCTGCTTGAAACATGTAGGTATTACAGACTCGGTCAGGGAGAGGTTGAAAATGTCTGAAAAGGTCAACATTCACTTGCCAGTTGGTCTGTGCATGCTCTGAGAACATGTCCTGGTAATCCGTCTGGTCCTGCGGCCTTGTGAATGTTGACCTGTTTATATGTCCTGCTCACATCGGCTACAGAGAGCGTGATCACACAGTCGTCTGAAACAGCTGGTGCTCTCATGCATGCTTCGGTGTTGCTTGCCTCGACGCGAGCATTCAAATTGCCATCAATAAAATGCTATGGTGTTCATTGTCCGTAGGTTATGCCTGCCCATACCATAACCTCACTACCACCATGGGGCACTCTGTTCACAACGTTGACATCTGCAAACCACTCACCCACACACCATATACGCTGTCTGCTATCTGCCCACTACAGTTGAAACCGGGATTCATCTGTGAAGAGCACACTTCTCCAGCATGCCAGGGGCCATTGGAGGTTAGCATTTTACCACTGATGTCGGTTATGACACCAAACTGCAGTCAGGTCAAGACCCTGGTGAGGACGACAAGCACGCAGATGAGCTTCCCTGAGACGGTTTCTGACAGTTTGTGCAAAAATTCTTTGGTTGTGCAAACACAGTTTCATCAGCTGTTCGGGTGGCTGGTCTCAAACGATCCCGCAGGTGAAGAAGCCGGATGTGGAGGTCCTGGGCTAGCGTGGTTGCACGTGGTCTGCGGTTGTGAGACTGGTTGGACATACTGCCAAATTCTCTAAAATGACTTGAGGCGGCTTATGGTAGAGAAATGAACATTAAATTATCTGGCAACAGCTCTGTGTTTATATTTTTGTTCAGTGTAGTTATACAGACTTTAGAGAATTTGAAGTTAAGATAACCTGAACATGTGAACGTCGGTTTGGTGTCTCTAGCTTGAACTGTTCAACAGTTACTGTTGGTGAGTTATTTTATGCAACTTTTTATTGGTAATTCTTTCAAATCTATTAACTATAACTATAAAAATGTGCATAAAATAACTCCACAGAATCATCTAGAATGTCATTGTAGGCTGTAACGTTAAGATATCCCTTCACTGGAACTAAGGGGTCTATCCCGAACCATGAAAAACAGCCCCAGACCATTAGTCCTCCTCCACCAAAGTTTACAGTTGGCACTATGCATGCTGGCAGGTAGCGTTCTCCTGGCACCCACCAAAACTATATTTGTCCGTCGGACTGCCAGATGGTGAAGCGTGATTCATCACTCCAGAGAACACGTTTCCACTGCTCCAGAGTCCAATTGCGGCGAGTTTTACAGCTCTCCAGTCGATGCGTGGCATTGCACATGGTGATCTTAGGCTTGTGTGCGGCTGCTTGCCCATGGAAACCCATTTCATGAAGGGCGGCAGGTATCCTAGCGGTTAAAAGCGTTGGGTCAGTAACCAAAAGGTCGCTGCTTCGCATCCCCGAGCCGACTAGGTGAAAAATCTGTCTATGCCATTAAACAAGGCACTTAACCATAATTGCTCCTGTAAGTCCTAATTGCTCCGTTGCTTCCAGAGGCAGTTTGGAACTCGGTAGTGAGTGTTGCAACCGAGCACAGACAATTTTTATGAGCTACATGCTTCAGCACTCGACGGTCTCATTGTCCACCTTCTTGGCCACCGTTGTTGCTCCTAGATGTTTCCACTTCACAATAACAACACTTACAGTTGACCGAGGTAGCTCTAGCAGGGTAAAAATATGACTTGTTGGAAAGGTTGTATCCTATGACGGTGCCACATTGAAAGTCACTAAGCTCTTTAGTAAGGCCATTCTACTGCCAGTGTTTGTCTATTGAGATTGCACGGATGCGTGATCGATTTTATACACCTGTCAGCTATGGGTGTGGTTGGAATAGCCAAATCCACTAATTTAAAAGGTTGTCCACAAACTTTTGTATATATAGTGTAACTCATCAACAGTAACTCTTAAACCGTTCAAGCTAGAAATACCAAACCAACTTTTATATGTTCAAGCTATCCTCATTTTACATTCTTAGATCAACTATAACTGTATAAATTAACATAAAATAACTCACCATCAGTAACTCATAAACCGTTCAAGCTAGAGATACCAATCCAACTTTCACATGTTCAGGCTTTCCTAACTTATCTTATCCTATTCCTGCAATCAATTATTCAATCTTTCCATCTACCTACATTTAACTACAACCATTCAATACCATTACTACTGCAGTCACTACCACTTTAATAATGTATTTCACAACCATAAATACTAGCAAGCACACCATATTTCCTTCAGGAAATGTACTTTTCTAGTTATGACTTTCTACCTCATAACAACGACCTATTATTATATATCATAATTATGACTTACTATTTTATAACTAGTAGTCAGACTTTTGTTTTTTTGGGGGGGGGACAGGCTTCCATAAATTTGTCTAGATCAGTGAGAATAAAATCCCTATTAAATCCATTTTAGTTCCAGGTTGTAACAGAGCAAAACATCCAC
>NW_027258522.1:0-40000 GCF_045791955.1 Oncorhynchus clarkii lewisi
TAAATACTAAATATGTGTATGTGACCAATAACATCTATTGAATATGTGACCAATAACATCTACTGAATATGTGACCAATAACATCTACTGAATATGTGTATGTGACCAATAACATCTACTGAATATGTTACCAATAACATCTACTGAATACTAAATATGTGACCAATAACATCTACTGAATATGTGACCAATAACATCTACTGAATATGTGCATGTGACCAATAAAACGTGATTTGACCCGGAAAAGGTTGGCGACCCCTGCTATAGAGAGACATATAGATAGACCTCTAGTCCCATGATGCTCCAGTGGCTAGTTTTTCCCTCTGCTTGTCCTAACGCAGTATGTGGAGCAGGGTTCTGATGAGCTACAACCTAAGGTCGGTCAATCACCTCAGCTTCACCTCCGTAGCTTCAGCCCAGACGTTTAGACGATGCCGAGGGACGTTGATCGTGATCACTGCCTCACAGGAACACCCGCAGACATGGGAATCTGGTTCCCACACGTAGTAGTGCACATTACAACACTGAATAATACAAGCTGCTAATGCTCTGTTTCCCTCCGTACACCCTACAGTTACAGGGACCAGGGGCGTGTCCAGGGGCGTGTCCAGGGGCGTGTCCAGGGCGTGTCCAGGGGCGTGTCCATGGGGCGTGTCCAGGGGCGTGTCCAGGGGCGTGGCCAGGGGCGTGTCCAGGGGCGTGTCCAGGGGCGTGTCCATGGGCGTGTCCAGGGGCGTGTCACTGACACAACAAACAAGACCAGTGGAGACCTACGTCAAATGTTATGGACAATAAACGGATCCTTAAGATGGTCAGATACATGAAAAGCTGGTTGTCGCTAGTAAGTAACTCCTCGAACACACACACACACACACACACACGCACACACACACACACACACACACACACACACACACACACACACACACACACACACACACACACACGCACACACACACACGGACAGACACAAACAACAATCTATCAGTACCTGTAAGGCCTACTACTGGGATGTCCTGAGACAATCACCTTATTTTCCGTGTGCACTGCAGTAGCAACAGAGCATCCATCATTTTGCATCACAGATGAAGGGTGCTTGTCTAACGACTACCTTGTGTATATATTTATCTATCACGCATGCATTTGTTATTCGTATTTCAATATCATCTTTCTCTCAGCAGAGATTCGAGAGAATAGAACCCTCCTGGAATGAGAAGAAGAGTGATGTCAGACAGAATTCTCTGTGATGTAATGCTTCTACACCTGCATTGCTTGCTGTTTGGGGTTTTAGGCTGTGTTTCTGTACAGCACTTTGAGATATCAGCTGATGTACGAAGGGCTATATAAATACATGTGATTTGATTTGATGTAATGACAGCAGCTCTATATCTAGTGTGATGTCAGACAGAAGTCTATTTGAAGTAATGACAGCAGCTCTAGTGTGATGTCAGACAGAAGTCTATTTGATGTAATAACAGCAGCTCTAGTGTGATGTCAGACAGAAGTCTATTTGAAGTAATGACAGCAGCTCTAGTGTGATGTCAGACAGAAGTCTATTTGATGTAATGACAGCAGCTTTAGTGTGATGTCAGACAGAAGTCTCTTTGAAGTAATAACAGCAGCTCTAGTGTGATGTCAGACAGAAGTCTATTTGAAGTAATGACAGCAGCTCTAGTGTGATGTCAGACAGAAGTCTATTTGATGTAATAACAGCAGCTCTAGTGTGATGTCAGACAGAAGTCTATTTGATGTAATAACAGCAGCTCTATATCTAGTGTGATGTCAGACAGAAGTCTATTTGATGTAATAACAGCAGCTCTATATCTAGTGTGATGTCAGACAGAAGTCTATTTGAAGTAATAACAGCAGCTCTAGTGTGATGTCAGACAGAAGTCTATTTGATGTAATAACAGCAGCTCTATATCTAGTGTGATGTCAGACAGAAGTCTCTCTGATGTAATAACAGCAGCTCTAGTGTGATGTCAGACAGAAGTCTCTCTGATGTAATAACAGCAGCTCTAGTGTGATGTCAGACAGAAGTCTATTTGATGTAATGACAGCAGCTCTAGTGTGATGTCAGACAGAAGTCTATTTGATGTAATAACAGCAGCTCTATATCTAGTGTGATGTCAGACAGAAGTCTATTTGATGTAATGACAGCAGCTCTAGTGTGATGTCAGACAGAAGTCTATTTGAAGTAATGACAGCAGCTCTAGTGTGATGTCAGACAGAAGTCTATTTGAAGTAATGACAGCAGCTCTAGTGTGATGTCAGACAGAAGTCTATTTGATGTAATAACAGCAGCTCTATATCTAGTGTGATGTCAGACAGAAGTCTATTTGATGTAATAACAGCAGCTCTATATCTAGTGTGATGTCAGACAGAAGTCTATTTGATGTAATAACAGCAGCTCTAGTGTGATGTCAGACAGAAGTCTATTTGAAGTAATAACAGCAGCTCTATATCTAGTGTGATGTCAGACAGAAGTCTCTCTGATGTAATAACAGCAGCTCTAGTGTGATGTCAGACAGAATTCTCTTTGAAGTAATAACAGCAGCTCTATATCTAGTGTGATGTCAGACAGAAGTCTATTTGAAATGTCACGACTTCCGCCGAAGCGGCTCCTCTCCTTGTTCAGGCGGCGTTCGGCGGTCGACGTCACCTGCTATCTAGCCATCGCCACTCAATTATTCTATTTTCCATTTGTTTTTTCTTGTTCCCTTCACACCTGGTTTACATTCCCCAATCACACTGCATGTATTTAGTCCTCTGTTCCCTCCATGTCTTTGTGTTAGATAGTATGTGTGTTAGTGTTGTGTTAGATAGTATGTGTGTTAGTGTTGTGTTAGATAGTATTTGTGTTAGTGTTGTGTTAGATAGTATGTGTGTTAGTGTTGTGTTAGATAGTATGTGTGTTAGTGTTGTGTTAGATAGTATGTGTGTTAGTGTTGTGTTAGATAGAGTATGTGTGTTAGTGTTGTGTTAGATAGTATGTGTGTTAGTGTTGTGTTAGATAGTATGTGTGTTAGTGTTGTGTGTGATATTATGTGTGTTAGTGTTGTGTTAGATAGTATGTGTGTTAGTGTTGTGTTAGATAGTATGTGTGTTAGTGTTGTGTTAGATAGTATGTGTGTTAGTGTTGTGTTAGATAGTATGTGTGTTAGTGTTGTGTTAGATAGAGTATGTGTGTTAGTGTTGTGTTAGATAGAGTATGTGTGTTAGTGTTGTGTTAGATAGTATGTGTGTTAGTGTTGTGTTAGATAGTATGTGTGTTAGTGTTGTGTTAGATAGTATGTGTGTTAGTGTTGTGTTAGATAGTATGTGTGTTAGTGTTGTGTTAGATAGTATGTGTGTTAGTGTTGTGTTAGATAGTATGTGTGTTAGTGTTGTGTTAGATAGTATGTGTTAGTGTTGTGTTAGATAGTATGTGTGTTAGTGTTGTGTTAGATAGTATGTGTGTTAGTGTTGTGTTAGATAGTATGTGTGTTAGTGTTGTGTTAGATAGTATGTGTGTTAGTGTTGTGTTAGATAGTATGTGTGTTAGTGTTGTGTTAGATAGTATGTGTGTTAGTGTTGTGTTAGATAGTATGTGTGTTAGTGTTGTGTTAGATAGTATGTGTGTTAGTGTTGTGTTAGATAGTATGTGTGTTAGTGTTGTGTTAGATAGTATGTGTGTTAGTGTTGTGTTAGATAGTATGTGTGTTAGTGTTGTGTTAGATAGAGTATGTGTGTTAGTGTTGTGTTAGATAGTATGTGTTAGTGTTGTGTTAGATAGTATGTGTGTTAGTGTTGTGTTAGATAGTATGTGTGTTAGTGTTGTGTTAGATAGTATGTGTGTTAGTGTTGTGTTAGATAGTATGTGTGTTAGTGTTGTGTTAGATAGTATGTGTGTTAGTGTTGTGTTAGATAGAGTATGTGTGTTAGTGTTGTGTTAGATAGTATGTGTTAGTGTTGTGTTAGATAGTATGTGTGTTAGTGTTGTGTTAGATAGTATGTGTGTTAGTCTTGTGTTAGGAGTATGTGTGTTAGTGTTGTGTTAGATAGTATGTGTGTTAGTGTTGTGTTAGATAGTATGTGTGTTAGTGTTGTGTTAGATAGTATGTGTGTTAGTGTTGTGTTAGATAGTATGTGTGTTAGTGTTGTGTTAGATAGTATGTGTGTTAGTGTTGTGTTAGATAGTATGTGTGTTAGTGTTGTGTTAGATAGTATGTGTGTTAGTGTTGTGTTAGATAGTATATGTGTTAGTGTTGTGTTAGATAGTATGTGTGTTAGTGTTGTGTTAGATAGTATGTGTGTTAGTGTTGTGTTAGATAGTATGTGTGTTAGTGTTGTGTTAGATAGTATGTGTGTTAGTGTTGTGTTAGATAGTATGTGTGTTAGTGTTGTGTTAGATAGTATGTGTGTTAGTGTTGTGTGTGATATAATGTGTGTTAGTGTTGTGTTAGATAGTGTGTGTGTTAGTGTTGTGTTAGATAGTATGTGTGTTAGTGTTGTGTTAGATAGTATGTGTGTTAGTGTTGTGTGTGATATTATGTGTGTTAGTGTTGTGTGTGATATTATGTGTGTTAGTGTTGTGTTAGATAGTATGTGTGTTAGTGTTGTGTTAGATATTATGTGTGTTACTATTTGTGTTAGATAGTATGTGTGTTAGTGTTGTGTTAGATAGTATTTGTGTTACTATTTGTGTTAGATAGTATGTGTGTTAGTGTTGTGTTAGATAGTATGTGTGTTAGTGTTGTGTTAGATAGTATGTGTGTTAGTGTTGTGTTCGATAGTATATGTGTTAGTGTTGTGTTAGATAGTATGTGTTAGTGTTGTGTTAGATAGTATGTGTGTTAGTGTTGTGTTAGATAGTATGTGTGTTAGTGTTGTGTTAGATAGTATGTGTGTTGGTGTTGTGTTAGATAGTATGTGTGTTAGTGTTGTGTTAGATAGTATGTGTGTTAGTGTTGTGTTAGATAGTATGTGTGTTAGTGTTGTGTTAGATAGTATGTGTTAGTGTTGTGTTAGATAGTGTGTGTGTTAGTGTTGTGTTAGATAGTATGTGTGTTAGTGTTGTGTTAGATAGTATGTGTGTTAGTGTTGTGTTAGATAGTATGTGTGTTAGTGTTGTGTTAGATAGTATGTGTGTTAGTGTTGTGTTAGATAGTATGTGTGTTAGTGTTGTGTGTGATATTATGTGTGTTAGTGTTGTGTTAGATAGTATGTGTGTTAGTGTTGTGTTAGATAGTATGTGTGTTAGTGTTGTGTTAGATATTATGTGTGTTAGTGTTGTGTTAGATAGTATGTGTGTTATTATGTGTGTTAGTGTTGTGTTAGATATTATGTGTGTTAGTGTTGTGTTAGATATTATGTGTGTTACTGTTTGTGTTAGATATTATGTGTGTTAGTGTTGTGTTAGATAGTATGTGTGTTAGTGTTGTGTTAGATAATATGTGTGTTAGTGTTGTGTTAGATATTATGTGTGTTACTATTTGTGTTAGATATTATGTGTGTTAGTGTTGTGTTAGATATTATGTGTGTTAGTGTTGTACGCACTAGGCTAAGCGTTTGTTATTTTCCGTGTGTTTTCACAAAGCTTATCTTGTATCGCTATACATTTATGTTGTGTGACTATTTGTGCTGTACACTTTGCCTTGTTGGCTGGAGGAGGTTTCTGACGAAGCTGCGTCCGTCTGTGTATCTCTCCTCCCTTGATCCCCTTTTCATCTAAATACAGCTGTTTGTGACAGCTTGTCGCTCTGTTTTTAATTATTTTACTATTTCCCCTTGGTTAAAATAAAGAAGACAAGAATTTAAAGAAAACACATTCCGTTTTATAGCCTTTAGTCCCTATATTTCAATGCTAGAAAACAGCTATTCTCTCCAAGAAAAGAGCTGTTTCATGCTGAGGTAAATACCCCCTAACACCCTGGGGCTGTATGTGTCTCTGCTTTATCCTGATTTCATTAGAAAAACAGACACACAAAATAAACCTTGTGGTCTAGTTACAGGTGACAGACCGTTAGAGGGTTCGCTACCCCGTGTCTCACAAATGGGAAAACGACTTCGTACTTTATTCTCATTATACCTTCATCTCTTTCATTACCTCAGAAAACACTTGGCTCATTATGCAATGTGCTAATTATGAAGAGATGTGGAAACAATATTTACTGAAGACACGTGACCAAGGGCTGTGAAAAGATGCAATTATTTCTGATTGTTTCTCTATTATCCATGATCTATTGCTCACCTGTTCCTCTGTCCTCCTGGGGTCAGTACAGTAAATCACCTGTTGCTCTGTCCTCCGGGGGTCAGTACAGTAAATCACCTGTTCCTCTGTCCTCCTGGGGGGTCAGTACAGTAAATCACCTGTTGCTCTGTCCTCCGGGGGTCAGTACAGTAAATCACCTGTTCCTCTGTCCTCCTGGGGTCAGTACAGTAAATCACCTGTTGCTTTGTCCTCCGGGGGTCAGTACAGTAAATCACCTGTTCCTCTGTCCTCTTGGGGGGTCAGTACAGTAAATCACCTGTTCCTCTGTCCTCCTGGGGGGTCAGTACAGTAAATCACCTGTTCCTCTGTCCTCCGGGGGTCAGTACAGTAAATCACCTGTTCCTCTGTCCTCTTGGGGGGTCAGTACAGTAAATCACCTGTTCCTCTGTCCTCCTGGGGGGTCAGTACAGTAAATCACCTGTTCCTCTGTCCTCCGGGGGTCAGTACAGTAAATCACCTGTTCCTCTGTCCTCCTGGGGGGTCAGTACAGTAATTCACCTGTTCCTCTGTCCTCCGGGGGCCAGTACAGTAATTCACCTGTGCCTCTGTCCTCCGGGGGTCAGTACAGTAAATCACCTGTTCCTCTGTCCTCCTGGGGGTCAGTACAGTAAATCACCTGTTCCTCTGTCCTCCTGGGGTCAGTACAGTAAATCACCTGTTCCTCTGTCCTCCTGGGGGCTCAGTACAGTAAATCACCGGTTCCTCTGTCCTCCGGGGGTCAGTACAGTAAATCACCTGTTCCTCTGTCCTCCTGGGGTCAGTACAGTAAATCACCTGTTGCTCTGTCCTCCGGGGGTCAGTACAGTAAATCACCTGTTCCTCTGTCCTCTTGGGGGGTCAGTACAGTAAATCACCTGTTCCTCTGTCCTCCTGGGGGGTCAGTACAGTAAATCACCTGTTCCTCTGTCCTCCGGGGGTCAGTACAGTAAATCACCTGTTCCTCTGTCCTCTTGGGGGGTCAGTACAGTAAATCACCTGTTCCTCTGTCCTCCTGGGGGGTCAGTACAGTAAATCACCTGTTCCTCTGTCCTCCGGGGGTCAGTACAGTAAATCACCTGTTCCTCTGTCCTCCTGGGGGGTCAGTACAGTAATTCACCTGTTTCTCTGTCCTCCGGGGGCCAGTACAGTAATTCACCTGTGCCTCTGTCCTCCGGGGGTCAGTACAGTAAATCACCTGTTCCTCTGTCCTCCTGGGGGTCAGTACAGTAAATCACCTGTTCCTCTGTCCTCCTGGGGTCAGTACAGTAAATCACCTGTTCCTCAATCCTCCTGGGGGCTCAGTACAGTAAATCACCGGTTCCTCTGTCCTCCGGGGGTCAGTACAGTAAATCACCTGTTCCTCTGTCCTCCTGGGGTCAGTACAGTAAATCACCTGTTGCTCTGTCCTCCGGGGGTCAGTACAGTAAATCACCTGTTCCTCTGTCCTCTTGGGGGGTCAGTACAGTAAATCACCTGTTCCTCTGTCCTCCTGGGGGGTCAGTACAGTAAATCACCTGTTCCTCTGTCCTCCGGGGGTCAGTACAGTAAATCACCTGTTCCTCTGTCCTCTTGGGGGGTCAGTACAGTAAATCACCTGTTCCTCTGTCCTCCTGGGGGGTCAGTACAGTAAATCACCTGTTCCTCTGTCCTCCGGGGGTCAGTACAGTAAATCACCTGTTCCTCTGTCCTCCTGGGGGGTCAGTACAGTAATTCACCTGTTCCTCTGTCCTCCGGGGGCCAGTACAGTAATTCACCTGTGCCTCTGTCCTCCGGGGGTCAGTACAGTAAATCACCTGTTCCTCTGTCCTCCTGGGGGTCAGTACAGTAAATCACCTGTTCCTCTGTCCTCCTGGGGTCAGTACAGTAAATCACCTGTTCCTCTGTCCTCCCGGGGGCTCAGTACAGTAAATCACCAGTTCCTCTGTCCTCCGGGGGTCAGTACAGTAAATCACCTGTTCCTCTGTCCTCCTGGGGTTAGTACAGTAAATCACCTGTTCCTCTGTCCTCCTGGGGGTCAGTACAGTAAATCACCTGTTCCTCTGTCCTCCTGGGGTCAGTACAGTAAATAACCTGTTCCTCTGTCCTCTTGGGGTCAGTACAGTAAATCACCTGTTCCTCTGTCCTCCTGGGGTCAGTACAGTAAATCACCTGTTCCTCTGTCCTCCTGGGGGTCAGTACAGTAAATCACCTGTTCCTCTGTCCTCCTGGGGGGTCAGTACAGTAAATCACCTGTTCCTCTGTCCTCCGGGGGTCAGTACAGTAAATCACCTGTTCCTCTGTCCTCCTGGGGGGTCAGTACAGTAATTCACCTGTTCCTCTGTCCTCCGGGGGCCAGTACAGTAATTCACCTGTGCCTCTGTCCTCCGGGGGTCAGTACAGTAAATCAACTGTTCCTCTGTCCTCCTGGGGGTCAGTACAGTAAATCACCTGTTCCTCTGTCCTCCTGGGGTCAGTACAGTAAATCACCTGTTCCTCTGTCCTCCTGGGGGCTCAGTACAGTAAATCACCGGTTCCTCTGTCCTCCGGGGGTCAGTACAGTAAATCACCTGTTCCTCTGTCCTCCTGGGGTCAGTACAGTAAATCACCTGTTGCTCTGTCCTCCGGGGGTCAGTACAGTAAATCTTCTGTTCCTCTGTCCTCTTGGGGGGTCAGTACAGTAAATCACCTGTTCCTCTGTCCTCCTGGGGGGTCAGTACAGTAAATCACCTGTTCCTCTGTCCTCCGGGGGTCAGTACAGTAAATCACCTGTTCCTCTGTCCTCTTGGGGGGTCAGTACAGTAAATCACCTGTTCCTCTGTCCTCCTGGGGGGTCAGTACAGTAAATCACCTGTTCCTCTGTCCTCCGGGGGTCAGTACAGTAAATCACCTGTTCCTCTGTCCTCCTGGGGGGTCAGTACAGTAATTCACCTGTTCCTCTGTCCTCCGGGGGCCAGTACAGTAATTCACCTGTGCCTCTGTCCTCCGGGGGTCAGTACAGTAAATCACCTGTTCCTCTGTCCTCCTGGGGGTCAGTACAGTAAATCACCTGTTCCTCTGTCCTCCTGGGGTCAGTACAGTAAATCACCTGTTCCTCTGTCCTCCTGGGGGCTCAGTACAGTAAATCACCGGTTCCTCTGTCCTCCGGGGGTCAGTACAGTAAATCACCTGTTCCTCTGTCCTCCTGGGGTCAGTACAGTAAATCACCTGTTCCTCTGTCCTCCTGGGGGTCAGTACAGTAAATCACCTGTTCCTCTGTCCTCCTGGGGTCAGTACAGTAAATAACCTGTTCCTCTGTCCTCTTGGGGTCAGTACAGTAAATCACCTGTTCCTCTGTCCTCCTGGGGTCAGTACAGTAAATCACCTGTTCCTCTGTCCTCCTGGGGGTCAGTACAGTAAATCACCTGTTCCTCTGTCCTCCTGGGGGGTCAGTACAGTAAATCACCTGTTCCTCTGTCCTCCGGGGGTCAGTACAGTAAATCACCTGGTCCTCTGTCCTCCTGGGGGGTCAGTACAGTAATTCACCTGTTCCTCTGTCCTCCGGGGGCCAGTACAGTAATTCACCTGTGCCTCTGTCCTCCGGGGGTCAGTACAGTAAATCACCTGTTCCTCTGTCCTCCTGGGGGTCAGTACAGTAAATCACCTGTTCCTCTGTCCTCCTGGGGTCAGTACAGTAAATCACCTGTTCCTCTGTCCTCCTGGGGGCTCAGTACAGTAAATCACCGGTTCCTCTGTCCCCCGGGGGTCAGTACAGTAAATCACCTGTTCCTCTGTCCTCCTGGGGTCAGTACAGTAAATCACCTGTTCCTCTGTCCTCCTGGGGGTCAGTACAGTAAATCACCTGTTCCTCTGTCCTCCTGGGGGCTCAGTACAGTAAATCACCGGTTCCTCTGTCCTCCGGGGGTCAGTACAGTAAATCACCTGTTCCTCTGTCCTCCTGGGGTCAGTACAGTAAATCACCTGTTCCTCTGTCCTCCTGGGGGTCAGTACAGTAAATCACCTGTTCCTCTGTCCTCCTGGGGTCAGTACAGTAAATCACCTGTTCCTCTGTCCTCCTGGGGTCAGTACAGTAAATCACCTGTTCCTCTGTCCTCCTGGGGTCAGTACAGTAAATCACCTGTTCCTCTGTCCTCCTGGAGGTCAGTACAGTAAATCACCTGTTGCTCTGTCCTTCTGGGGTTGGTACAGTAAATCACCTGTTCCTCTGTCCTCCTGGGGTCAGTACAGTAAATCACCTGTTCCTCTGTCCTCCGGGGGTCAGTACAGTAAATCACCTGCTCCTCTGTCCTCCTGGGGTCAGTACAGTAACTCACCTGTTCCTCTGTCCTCCTGGGGTCAGTACAGTAAATCACCTGTTCCTCTTTCCTCCTGGGGTCAGCACAGTAAATCACCTGTTCCTCTGGCCTCCGGGGGTCAGTACAGTAAATCACCTGTTCCTCTGTCCTCCTGGGGGGTCAGTACAGTAAATCACCTCTTCCTCTGTCCTCCTGGGGGGTCAGTACAGTAAATCACCTGTTCCTCTGTCCTCCTGGGGTCAGTACAGTAGATCACCTGTTCCTCTGTCCTCGGGGGGGGGGGGGGGGGGGGTCAGTACAGTAAAACACCTGTTCCTCTGTCCTCCTGGGGTCAGTACAGTAATTCACCTGTTCCTCTGTCCTCCTGGGGTCAGTACAGTAAATCACATGTTGCTCTGTCCTCCAGGGGTCAGTACATTAAATCACCTGTTCCTCTGTCCTTCGGGGGTCAGTACAGTAAATCACCTGTTCCTCTGTCCTCCTGGGGTCAGTACAGTAAATCACCTGTTCCTCTGTCCTCCTGGGGTCAGTACAGTAAATCACCTGTTCCTCTGTCCTCCTGGGGGTCAGTACAGTAAATCACCTGTTCCTCTGTCCTCCTGGGGGGTCAGTACAGTAAATCACCTGTTCCTCTGTCCTCCGGGGGTCAGTACAGTAAATCACCTGTTCCTCTGTCCTCCTGGGGGTCAGTACAGTAAATCACCTGTTCCTCTGTCCTCCGGGGGCCAGTACAGTAATTCACCTGTGCCTCTGTCCTCCGGGGGTCAGTACAGTAAATCACCTGTTCCTCTGTCCTCCTGGGGGTCAGTACAGTAAATCACCTGTTCCTCTGTCCTCCTGGGGGTCAGTACAGTAAATCACCTGTTCCTCTGTCCTCCTGGGGGCTCACTACAGTAAATCACCGGTTCCTCTGTCCTCCTGGGGTCAGTACAGTAAATCACCTGTTCCTCTGTCCTCCTGGGGTCAGTACAGTAAATCACCTGTTCCTCTGTCCTCCTGGGGGTCAGTACAGTAAATCACCTGTTGCTCTGTCCTTCTGGGGTTGGTACAGTAAATCACCTGTTCCTCTGTCCTCCTGGGGTCAGTACAGTAAATCACCTGTTCCTCTGTCCTCCGGGGGTCAGTACAGTAAATCACCTGTTCCTCTGTCCTCCTGGGGTCAGTACAGTAACTCACCTGTTCCTCTGTCCTCCTGGGGTCAGTACAGTAAATCACCTGTTCCTCTTTCCTCCTGGGGTCAGCACAGTAAATCACCTGTTCCTCTGGCCTCCGGGGGTCAGTACAGTAAATCACCTGTTCCTCTGTCCTCCTGGGGGGTCAGTACAGTAAATCACCTCTTCCTCTGTCCTCCTGGGGGGTCAGTACAGTAAATCACCTGTTCCTCTGTCCTCCTGGGGTCAGTACAGTAGATCACCTGTTCCTCTGTCCTCGGGGGGGGGGGGTCAGTACAGTAAATCACCTGTTCCTCTGTCCTCCTGGGGTCAGTACAGTAATTCACCTGTTCCTCTGTCCTCCTGGGGTCAGTACAGTAAATCACATGTTGCTCTGTCCTCCAGGGGTCAGTACATTAAATCACCTGTTCCTCTGTCCTTCGGGGGTCAGTACAGTAAATCACCTGTTCCTCTGTCCTCCTGGGGTCAGCACAGTAAATCACCTGTTCCTAAAGTAGTGCACTAGGCTGAGTCTGAAGTGACTGAAGTAGTGCACTAGGCTGAGTCTGAAGTGGCTACAGTAGTGCACTAGGCTGAGTCTGAAGTGACTGAAGTAGTGCACTAGGCTGAGTCTGAAGTACCTAAAGTAGTGCACTAGGCTGAGTCTGAAGTGGCTAGAGGAGTGCACTCGGCTGAGTCTGAAGTGGCTACAGTAGTGCACTAGGCTGAGTTTGAACTGACTGAAGTAGTACACTAGAATGAATCTGAAGTGACTGAAGTAGTGCACTAGGCTGAGTCTGAAGTACCTAAAGTAGTGCACTAGGCTGAGTCTGAAGTGGCTACAGTAGTACACTAGGCTGAGTCTGAAGTGACTGAAGTAGTACACTAGGCTGGGCTGAGTCTGAAGTGACTGAAGTAGTGCACTAGGCTGAGTCTGAAGTGACTGAAGTAGTGCACTAGATAGAGAATAGAGTACCATTTCAGACACACCCACAGTATATCATGGCCCGTGGTGGGAAGGAAGGAAAGCTACCTATCGCTCTGACGTCTGACCTTTGACCTTGGAGAGATTGAGGACAGGAAATTGGAACTGTAGGGAACCGTGTCCACAGGAAGATAAGCAGGTCTATTTCCTCCCAGCGACGTATGGAGACAGAGACTGCTAGTGTCCCAAATGACACCACAGCCAGAAGAGGACTGGCCACCCCTCAGAGCCTGGTTCCTTTCTAGGTTTCCAATCTCTACCTGGTACAGCCAGAAGAGGACTGGCCACCCCTCAGAGCCTGGTTCCTCTCTAGGTTTCTAATCTCTACCTGGTACAGCCAGAAGAGGACTGGCCACCCCTCAGAGCCTGGTTCCTCTCTAGGTTTCTAATCTCTACCTGGTACAGCCAGAAGAGGACTGGCCACCCCTCAGAGCCTGGTTCCTCTCTAGGTTTCTAATCTCTACCTGGTACAGCCAGAAGAAGACTGGCCACCCCTCAGAGCCTGGTTCCTCTCTAGGTTTCTAATCTCTACCTGGTACAGCCAGAAGAGGACTGGCCACCCCTCAGAGCCTGGTTCCTCTCTAGGTTTCTAATCTCTACCTGGTACAGCCAGAAGAGGACTGGCCACCCCTCAGACCCTGGTTCCTCTCTAGGTTTCTAATCTCCACCTGGTACAGCCAGAAGAGAACTGGCCACCCCTCATAGCCTGGTTCCTCTCTAGGTTTCTTCCTAGGTTCTGGCCTTTCTAGGGAGTTTTTCCCTAGCCACTGTGCCTCTACACCTGCATTGCTTGCTGTTTGGGGTTTTTAGGCTGGGTTTCTGTACAGCACTTTGAGATATCAGCTGATGTACGAAGGGCTATATAAATACATTTGGTTGATTGAGTTCCCTATATAGTGCACTAGTTTGGACAACGGGCCCTGGTGTTGCTTAGACATACAGATATATCAATGACAACTGAGAAATGGATTGAGACGTCAACAAACTTCAATGTAACTTTATTATAAACCAACCTCGCCGTTGACTTGGTTAAAAAGGAGACAAAAAAAATAAATGGTCCAAATCTTCCGTTTATAGAAGTGTGTTTTAGAGAACATTGAGTCCGTGTCCAATATCTCCAGAACTAATACTGAAGTGGAACACATTGAGCCACAGACTATAAATGGAAAGGGTTCTGGTCACACCTTTTTATCTGCTAGGGTCCCACATGGCACCCTATTCCCTACATAGTGCACTACTTTTGACCAGAGCCCTATATAGGGAATAGGGTATCATTTGAGACGGAGGCATTGCTCTTAAAAAGCGTCCCTACTGAACTCACTACGACCTGCAGTGTGGTTGGGATGTTTCAGCCCACACAGAAACACTATAAAAGAGGCAGAAATTGTTAAAAAAAAAGAAGAGAGAGTGTACGATAATGTTTACAACACTATGCCATTTCTCTCCTTTGTCAAGCTATATAATCCTACCCAGTTTACAACGTCTTGCAAAACTACCTTTCTAAAGTTCCACTCTCCTCTCCTTCCTCGCTGTCGACGGCTTAGAAAACGCTGCGATTTAGACACACTTTTCACAAACACAATTTGTGTTCCTGCCGAGCGACACGCGGACACTCTCTTCTTGTTTTGTTTTGAAGTTTCAAAGCTAAAAGAACATAATTATTCTCTTTAAAAAGTCTGTCTGGACAAACAGACTGCAGTATGTCTGTGTGTAATGTGTAGAGGACAGAGAGACAAACTACAGTATGTCTTTGTGTAATGTGTAGAGGACAGAGAGACAAACTACAGTATGTCTTTGTGTAATGTGTAGAGGACAGAGAGACAAACTACAGTATGTCTTTGTGTAATGAGAGACAGAGAGACAAACTACAGTATGTCTTTGTGTAATGTGTAGAGGACAGAGAGACAAACTACAGTATGTCTTTGTGTAATGTGTAGAGGACAGAGAGACAAAACTACAGTATGTCTTTGTGTAATGTGTAGAGGACAGAGAGACAAACTACAGTATGTCTTTGTGTAATGAGAGACAGAGAGACAAACTACAGTATGTCTTTGTGTAATGTGTAGAGGACAGAGAGACAAACTACAGTATGTCTTTGTAATGTGTAGAGGACAGAGAGACAAACTACAGTATGTCTTTGTGTAATGTGTAGAGGACAGAGAGACAAACTACAGTATGTCTGTGTGTAATGTGTAGAGGACAGAGAGACAAACTGCAGTATGTCTGTGTGTAATGTGTAGAGGACAGAGAGACAAACTGCAGTATGTCTGTGTGTAATGTGTAGAGGACAGAGAGACAAACTGCAGTATGTCTGTGTGTAATGTGTAGAGGACAGAGAGACAAACTACAGTATGTCTTTGTGTAATGAGAGACAGAGAGACAAACTACAGTATGTCTTTGTGTAATGTGTAGAGGACAGAGAGACAAACTACAGTATGTCTTTGTGTAATGAGAGACAGAGAGACAAACTACAGTATGTCTTTGTGTAATGTGTAGAGGACAGAGAGACAAACTACAGTATGTCTTTGTGTAATGTGTAGAAGACAGAGAGACAAACTACAGTATGTCTTTGTGTAATGTGTAGAGGACAGAGAGACAAACTACAGTATGTCTTTGTGTAATGTGTAGAGGACAGAGAGACAAACTACAGTATGTCTTTGTGTAATGTGTAGAGGACAGAGAGACAAACTACAGTATGTCTTTGTGTAATGTGTAGAGGACAGAGAGACAAACTACAGTATGTCTTTGTGTAATGTGTAGAGGACAGAGAGACAAACTGCAGTATGTCTGTGTGTAATGTGTAGAGGACAGAGAGACAAACTACAGTATGTCTTTGTGTAATGTGTAGAGGACAGAGAGACAAACTACAGTATGTCTTTGTGTAATGTGTAGAGGACAGAGAGACAAACTACAGTATGTCTTTGTGTAATGAGAGACAGAGAGACAACCTGCAGTATGTCTGTGTGTAATGTGTAGAGGACAGAGAGACAAACTACAGTATGTCTTTGTGTAATGTGTAGAAGACAGAGAGACAAACTACAGTATGTCTTTGTGTAATGTGTAGAGGACAGAGAGACAAACTACAGTATGTCTTTGTGTAATGTGTAGAGGACAGAGAGACAAACTACAGTATGTCTTTGTGTAATGTGTAGAGGACAGAGAGACAAACTACAGTATGTCTTTGTGTAATGTGTAGAGGACAGAGAGACAAACTACAGTATGTCTTTGTGTAATGTGTAGAGGACAGAGAGACAAACTACAGTATGTCTTTGTGTAATGTGTAGAGGACAGAGAGACAAACTACAGTATGTCTTTGTGTAATTTGTAGAGGACAGAGAGACAAACTACAGTATGTCTTTGTGTAATGTGTAGAGGACAGAGAGACAAACTACAGTATGTCTTTGTGTAATGAGAGACAGAGAGACAACCTGCAGTATGTCTGTGTGTAATGTGTAGAGGACAGAGAGACAAACTACAGTATGTCTTTGTGTAATGTGTAGAGGACAGAGAGACAGACTACAGTATGTCTTTGTGTAATGTGTAGAGGACAGAGAGACAAACTACAGTATGTCTTTGTGTAATGTGTAGAGGACAGAGAGACAAACTACAGTATGTCTTTGTGTAATGTGTAGAGGACAGAGAGACAAACTACAGTATGTCTTTGTGTAATGTGTAGAGGACAGAGAGACAAACTACAGTATGTCTTTGTGTAATGTGTAGAGGACAGAGAGACAAACTACAGTATGTCTTTGTGTAATGTGTAGAGGACAGAGAGACAAACTACAGTATGTCTTTGTGTAATTTGTAATGAGAGACAGACACCTAATAGGTTGTTGTATCCATCCCTCCATGTAGGACCCTGGTCTCTAACAGTCTGCTCAGATCAGAGAAGTGTCCCAAAGTCACCACATCACAGAGAACCTGTGGTCCAATAGATACTTTTAAATATTAGTCCAGTGGGCCTCTTATCTAATCCCCCTGTCCCCCTGTCCCCTTATCCTCCTGTCCCCTGTCCCCTTATCCTCCTGTCCCCCTGTCCCCTTATCCTCCTGTCCCCCTGTCCCCTTATCCTCCTGTCCCCTGTCCCCTTATCCTCCTGTCCCCTTATCCCCCTGTCCCCTGTCCCCTTATCCCCCTGTCCCCCTGTCCCCTTATCCCCTTATCCCCCTGTCCCCTTATCCTCCTGTCCCCCTGTCCCCTTATCCCCCTGTCCCCTGTCCCCCTGTCCCCTTATCCGCCTGTCCCCTTATTCCCCTGTCCCCTTATTCCCCTGTCCCCTCATCCCCCTGTCCCCTGTCCCCCTGTCCCCTTATCCCCCTGTCCCATTGTACCCTTATCCCCCTGTCCCCTGTCCCCCTGTCCCCTTATCCCCCTGTCCCCTTGTACCCTTATCCCCCTGTCCCCTGTCCCCCTGTCCCCTTATCCCCCTGTCCCCTTGTACCCTTATCCCCCTGTCCCCATGTCCCCTTATCACCCGGTCCCCTTATCCCCCTGTCCCCTTATCCCCCTGTGTCCATGTCCCCTTATCCCCCTGTCCCCTTATCCCCTGTGTCCATGTCCCCTTATCCCCCTGTCCCCTTATCCCCCTGTCCCCTTATCCCCCTGTCCCCCCTGTCCCCTTATCCCCCTGTCCCCCTGTCCCCCCGTCCCCCTGTCCTCTTATTCCATTATCCCCCTGTCCCCTTATCCCCCTGTCCCCTTATCCCCCTGTGTCCATGTCCCCTTATCCCCCTGTCCCCTTATCCCCCTGTGTCCATGTCCCCTTATCCCCCTGTCCCCATGTCCCCTTATCCCCCTGTCCCCTGTCCCCTTATCCCCCTGTCCCCTGTCCCTTTATCCCCCTGTCCCCTTGTCCCCTTATCCCCCTGTCTCCCTGTCCCTTTATCCCCCGTCCCCTTGTCCCCCAGTCCCCTTATCCCCCTGTCCTCCTGTCCCCTTTTCCCCCTGTCCCCATGTCCCCCTATCCCCCTGTCCCCTTATCCCCTGTCCTCCTGTCCCCTTATCCCCCCTGTCCCCTTATCCCCCTGTCCCCATGTCCCCTTATCCCCATGTCCCCTTATCCCCCCTTCCCCTTCCCCTTATCCCCCTGTCCCCTTATCTGCCTGTCCCCTTATCCCCCTGTCCCCCTGTCCCCTTATCCCCCTGTCCCCTGTCCCCTTATCCCCCTGTCCCCCTGTCCCCCTGTCCTCTTATTCCCTTATCCCCCTGTCCCCTGTCCCCTTATCCCCCTGTCCCCCTGTCCCCTTATCCCCCTGTCCCCTGTCCCCTTATCCCCCTGTCCCCCTGTCCCCCTGTCCTCTTATTCCCTTATCCCCCTGTCCCCCTGTCCCCTTATTCCCTTATCCCCCTGTCCCCCCATCCCCCCGTCCCCCTGTCCTCTTATTCCCTTATCCCCCTGTCCCACTGTCCCCCTGTCCCCCCATCCCCCCGTCCCCCTGTCCCCTTGTCCTCTTATTCCCTTATCCCCTTGTCCCACTGTCCCCCTGTCCCCCATCCCCCTGTCCCCCTGTCCCCCTGTCCTCCTATTCCCTTATCCCCCTGTCCCACTGTCCCCCTGTCCCCCCATCCCCCCGTCCCCCTGTCCCCCTGTCCCCTTATTCCCTTATCCCCTTGTCCCCCTACTTTACGTTAAGTCATTTGAACATTAACACAGGATCAACTCAGTCACCGCATCTGTCAATCGTATGATCTGCAGGCTGCTTTCAATGCTTTCCCAGATGTCCCATCACTTGTGTTGTGGTTTGTAGGGGTTATAGAGTGGCAAGAAAAAGTATGTGAACCCTTTGGAACTACCTGGATTTCTGCATAAATTGGTGATCAAATTGGATCTGATCTTCATCTAGGTCACAACAATAGACAAACACAGTCTGCTTAAACTAATAAAACACAAACAATTATACGTTTTCATGTCTTTATTGAACACACCGTGTAAACATTCACAGTGCAGGGTGGGAAAAGTATGTGAACCGTTGGATTTAATAACTGGTTGACCCTCCTTTGGCAGCAATAAACTCAGACAAACGTTTTCTGTATTTGCACATCACACCTTAACAACAGTCAGGATGAATTTTGGACCATTCCTCTTTACAAAACTGTTTCAGTTCAGCAATATTCTTGGGATGTCTGGTGTGAACTGCTCTCGAGGTCATGCCACAGCATCTCAATCGGGTTGAGGTCAGGACTCTGACTGGGCCACTCCAGAAGGCTGGGCCACTTGGGTTGAGGTCAGGACTCTGACTGGGCCACTCCAGAAGGCTGGGCCACTTGGGTTGAGGTCAGGACTCTGACTGGGCCACTCCAGAAGGCTGGGCCACTTGGGTTGAGGTCAGGACTCTGACTGGGCCACTCCAGAAGGCTGGGCCACTCCAGAAGGCTGGGTCACTTGGGTTGAGGCCAGGACTCTGACTGGGCCACTCCAGAAG
Source organism: Oncorhynchus clarkii lewisi (assembly GCF_045791955.1). Taxonomy (NCBI): domain Eukaryota; kingdom Metazoa; phylum Chordata; class Actinopteri; order Salmoniformes; family Salmonidae; genus Oncorhynchus; species Oncorhynchus clarkii. Next base: position 19,062 of record NW_027258522.1, read on the forward strand.
GCGTATTTCTTCTGTTGAAGCCATTCTGTTGTTGATTTACTTCTGTGTTTTGGGTCGTTGTCCTGTTGCATCACCCATCTTCTGTTGAACTTCAATTGGTTGGACAAATAGCCTAATGTTCTCCTGCAAAATGTCTTGTTACACTTGGGAATGTGTTTTATTTTTCCGTCGGTGATAGCAAGCTGTCCAGGCCCTGAGGCAGCAAAGCAAACCGTGATACTCCCTCTACCATACTTTACAGTTGGGATGAGGTTTTGATGTTGGTGTGCTGTGCCTTTTTTTCCTTCCAAACAACTCAACTGTAGTTTCATCTGCCCACAGAATATTTTGCCAGAAGCTCTGTGGAACATTCAGATGCACTTTTGCGAACTTCAGACGTGCAGTAATGTTTTTTTTGGACAGCAGTGTCTTCTTCTGTGGTGTCCTCCCATGAACACCATTCTTGTTTAGTGTTTTACGTATCGTAGACACGTCAACAGAGATGTTAGCATGATCCAGAGATTTCTGTCTTTAGCTGGATTTCTGTAAGTTTTTAACTCTAGGATTCTTCTTAACCTCATTGAGCATTCTGCGCTGTGCTCTTGCAGTCATCTTTGCAGGACGGCCACTCATAGGGAGAGTAGCAACAGTGCTGAACTTTCTCCATTTATAGACAATTCGTCTTACCGTGGACTGATGAACATCATACTTTTGTAACCCTTTCCAGCTTTGCAATTCAACCATTTTTAATATTAGGTCTTTCTGAGATCTCTTTTGGTCGAGGGATGGTTCACATCAGGCAATGCCTCTTGTGAATAACAAACTCACATTTTGTGAGTGTTTTTTATAGAGCAGAGCAGCTCTAACCAACATCTCATTGATTGGACTCCAGGTTAGCTGACTCCTGACTCCAGGTTAGCTGACTCCTGACTCCAGGTTAGCTGACTCCTGACTCCAGGTTATCTGACTCCTGACTCCAGGTTAGCTGACTCCTGACTCCAGGTTAGCTGACTGCTGACTCCAGGTTAGCTGACTCCTTACTCCAGGTTAGCTGACTCCTGACTCCAGGTTAGCTGACTCCTGACTCCAGGTTAGCTGACTCCTGACTCCAGGTTAGCTGACTCCTGACTCCAGGTTAGCTGACTCCTGACTCCAGGTTAGCTGACTCCTGACTCCAGGTTAGCTGACTCCTGACTCCAGGTTAGCTGACTCCTGACTCCAGGTTAGCTGACTCCTGATTCCAGGTTAGCTGACTCCTGACTCCAGGTTAGCTGACTCCTGACTCCAGGTTAGCTGACTCTTGACTCCAGGTTAGCTGACTCCTGACTCCAGGTTAGCTGACTCCTGACTCCAGGTTAGCTGACTCCTGACTCCAGGTTAGCTGACTCCTGTGAAAATTATGTGGATATATTGAAGCAACATCTCAAGACATCAGTCAGGAAGTTAAAGCTTGGTCGCAAATGGGTCTTACAAATGGACAATGACCCCAAGCATACTTCCAAAGTTGTGGCAAAATGGCTTAAGGACAACAAAGTCAAGGTATTGGAGTGGCCTCACAAATCCCTGACGTCAATCCTATAGAACATTTGTGGGCAGAACTGAAAAAGCGTGCACGAGCATGGAGGCCCACAAACCTGACTCAGTTTCTCCAGCTCTGTCAGGAGGAATGGGCCAAAATTCACCCAACTTATTGTGGGAAGCTGGTGGAAGGCTACCCAAAACATTAGACCCAAGTTAAACAATTTAAAGGCAATAATACCAAATACTAATTGAGTGTATGTAAACTTCTGACCCACTGGGAATGTGATAAAATAAATAAAAGCTGAAATAAATAATTTTATTCTGACATTTCACATTCTTAAAATAAAGTGATCTAAAACAGGGAATTTTTACTAGGATTAAATATCAGGAATTATGAAAAATAGACTGTTTATTGGCAGACAGACAGGCAGACTGACAGGCAGGCAGACGGACAGACAGACAGACAGACAGACAGACAGACAGGTAGGTAGGTAGGCAGACAGACAGGTAGGCAGACAGACAGACAGACAGACAGACAGACAGACAGACAGACAGGCAGGCAGACGGACGGACAGACAGACAGACAGACAGACAGACAGACAGACAGACAGACAGACAGACAGACAGACAGACAGACAGACAGACAGACAGACAGGTAGGTAGGCAGACAGACAGGTAGGCAGACAGACAGACAGACAGACAGACAGACAGACAGACAGACAGACAGACAGGCAGACAGACAGACAGACAGACAGACAGACAGGCAGACAGACAGACAGAACCCTTCCTTCACAGCAGCTGAGGTCACCTCTCTTATTTCAATCCCCTATTTCCCCCTCTTTCCTTTCACGCTGATTTAGAGCCAAGCTTATCACATGGCCACACAGGGCTGTCGGGCTGCAGCCTGTAATGCATGTCAGTGACACCTCCCTTTTCCTATTCCTGAGCCGTGTGGCACATGTTGACAGAAAGACACTGTCGTATTTTACTGGAGATTGGGATGCTTACTGGATTTGTAAACATCAGGGTTGGGATCGATTCCATTTTCATTCCAGTCAATTCAGAAAGTAAACAAAATTCCAATACCAATTTCAATACCAATGAAAAGCATTGAAAATAATTGGAATTTAAGTGTATTTCCTGAATCGACTGGAATTAAAATGTAATTTACCCCAACCCTGGTAAACATCATATACTGAATGGAGGTAGAACACACTACATTCAGACACCATGCAGACCGAACGTAAGACAGAACTAAATGCTGGTAGAACACACTACATTCAGACACCATGCAAACCGAACATGGTCAGACAGAACTAAATGGAGGTAGAACACACTACATTCAGACATCATGCAGACCGAACATTGTCAGACAGAGCTTGTGATTGTTCATGATGTTGTTGTTGTTGAGCTGGAATCACATTATGGAAATGTTGAAATTAATCAAAGTGTGAAAAAAAGAGAAATGCTCCAAAGCAACACGGTCTACCTGTAACCTGTTCCAAAACATTGTTACATTCTTATTTGCATAATGGAGTTATAACTCGTATAATTAGTATAATTATAATTATCTTATTTTATTATTGTTGTTTATTAAAAAATGTAAAGGTGCCCAAGTCTTAAATTGAGTCACTTTGAATTCATAATAGCACCATAGAAATGGACAGACAGACAGCATGAAATGTTTGTCTCCTCTCCTATGTCCTGTAGCTGTCTCCTCTCCTATGTCCTGTAGCTGTCTCCTCTCCTATGTCCTGTAGCTGTCTCCTCTCCTATGTCCTGTAGCTGTCTCCTCTCCTATGTCCTGTAGCTGTCTCCTCTCCTATGTCCTGTAGCTGTCTCCTCTCCTATGTCCTGTAGCTGTCTCCTCTCCTATGTCCTGTAGCTGTCTCCTCTCCTATGTCCTGTAGCTGTCTCCTCTCCTATGTCCTGTAGCTGTCTCCTCTCCTATGTCCTGTAGCTCTCTCCTCTCCTATGTTCTGTAGCTGTCTCCTCTCCTATGTCCTGTAGCTGTCTCCTCTCCTATGTCATGTAGCTGTCTCCTCTCCTATGTCCTGTAGCTGTCTCCTCTCCTATGTCCTGTAGCTGTCTCCTCTCCTATGTCCTGTAGCTGTCTCCTCTCCTATGTCCTGTAGCTGTCTCTTCTCCTATGTCCTGTAGCCGTCTCCTCTCCTATGTCCTGTAGCTGTCTCCTCTCCTATGTCCTGTAGCTGTCTCCTCTCCTATGTCCTGTAGCTGTCTCCTCTCTTATGTCCTGTAGCTGTCTCCTCTCCTATGTCCTGTAGCTGTCTCCTCTCCTATGTCATGTAGCTGTCTCCTCTCCTTTGTCCTGTAGCTGTCTCCTCTCATATGTCCTGTAGCTGTCTCCTCTCCTATGTCCTGTAGCTGTCTCCTCTCCTATGTCCTTTAGCTGACCTGTAGATGTACGTAGGTAACAGGTAAGAGGTAAAGGTGGCTGTCCACAGACATGCATGGCAGCTCAGCAGGAGACCAGGGAGTAGAGAGAACAGCCTCTCCTCTCCTCCCCTCTCCCCCTCCCCTCTCCTGTCCTCTCCTTCCCTACTCTCCTCCCCTCCACTCGCTCTCCACCCCTCCCCTCCCCTCAACTCCCCCTCCCTCTCCTTTCCTTCCCCTCCCCTATGCTCCCTCCCCTCCCCCGCACTCTCCTCTCCTCTCCTCCCCCTCCTCCCCTCCCCCCTCCGTTCCTCTCAACATGCCAACTGAGCAACCCTGACTAAGTCCATTCTGTCTCCTCTGCTCCAGTACTTCTCCAGGCAGTCAGGCACAGTATGTGCTCTCTCTTCCAGAAGATTGGCCCAGAACAGCTGCTACTTGTGTGTTCAGCCTTGTCTCTCTCAGCCTCACGTGGCATGCACTGTTGCAACATAGTATAAGGCACAAGGCATTTATAAACCTCATCAGGTTCAGGCAGCTGGAGTGACAGGTACTATAAGACATTTATAAACCTCATCAGGTTCAGGCAGCTGGAGTGACAGGCACTATAAGACATTTATAAACCTCATCAGGTTCAGGCAGCTGGAGTGACAGGCACTATAAGACATTTATAAACCTCATCAGGTTCAGGCAGCTGGAGTGACAGGCACTATAAGACATTTATAAACCTCATCAGGTTCAGGCAGCTGGAGTGACAGGCACTATAAGACATTTATAAACCTCATCAGGTTCAGGCAGCTGGAGTGACAGGCACTATAAGGCATTTATAAACCTCATCAGGTTCAGGCAGCTGGAGTGACAGGCACTATAAGACATTTATAAACCTCATCAGGTTCAGGCAGCTGGAGTGACAGGCACTATAAGACATGTATAAACCTCATCAGGTTCAGGCAGCTGGAGTGACAGGTACTATAAGACATTTATAAACCTCATCAGGTTCAGGCAGCTGGAGTGACAGGCACTATGAGACATTTATAAACCTCATCAGGTTCAGGCAGCTGGAGTGACAGGCACTATAAGACATTTATAAACCTCATCAGGTTCAGGCAGCTGGAGTGACAGGCACTATAAGACATTTATAAACCTCATCAGGTTCAGGCAGCTGGAGTGACAGGCACTATAAGACATTTATAAACCTCATCAGGTTCAGGCAGCTGGAGTGACAGGCACTATAAGACATTTATAAACCTCATCAGGTTCAGGCAGCTGGAGTGACAGGTACTATTTGCAAATATTTGGGATCATTTCGACACTGGTCACACTAGGAATTCCCCCGCTGGCCTATCAGAACGTAGTGTGTGTGTGTGGTAGAATGTAGCACATTGGAAACTCTGTTTTAAACATTCCTCAGTTGTCCTAGCTAATTGTTATTGTTTCCATTATATAACTATGGTTGTTTATGTATGCGTGGGTGAGTGTGTTTCAGGCTCAATTACTGCTGTTTTTCCATCCAACTGCAACAGGTGACGAAATACAGATTGCAATTATCCACACACACGTTTAGAAAAACAAACAAACTAACTTGGCTCTAACATCTATTGTTGTCGTGCCTCAAACATTCAACAGTCCATGAAGAATTCCTGTGTTAGTTAGGTCACTGGTTCTGGTAAACCCCAGAGGAGACGACCCAGGTCCCAGAGGAGACGACCCAGAGGAGACAACCCAGGCCCCAGAGGAGACGACCCAGAGGAGACGACCCAGAGGAGAAGACCCAGAGGAGACGCCTCAGAGGAGACGACCCAGAGCACCCCATTCTCCTCCTCCTACCCCCCTCCTCCACCCCATTCTCCTCCTCCTACCCCCCTCCTCCACCCCATTCTCCTCCTCCTACCCCCCTCCTCCACCCCATTCTCCTCCTCCTACCCCCCTCCTCCACCCCATTCTCCTCCTCCTACCCCCCTCCTCCACCCCATTCTCCTCCTCCTACCCCCCTCCTCCACCCCATTCTCCTCCTCCTCCCTCCTCCCGCACCCCATTCTCCTCCTCCTCCCTCCTCCCGCACCCCGTCTCCTCCTCCTACCCCCCTCCTCCACCCCATTCTCCTCCTCCTACCCCCCTCCTCCACCCCATTCTCCTCCTCCTACCCCCCTCCTCCACCCCATTCTCCTCCTCCTCTCTCCTCCCGCACCCCATTCTCCTCCTCCTACCCCCCTCCTCCACCCCATTCTCCTCCTCCTCCCTCCTCCCGCACCCCATTCTCCTCCTCCTCCCTCCTCCCGCACCCCATTCTCCTCCTCCTACCCCCCTCCTCCACCCCATTCTCCTCCTCCTACCCCCCTCCTCCACCCCATTCTCCTCCTCCTACCCCCCTCCTCCACCCCATTCTCCTCCTCCTCCCTCCTCCCGCACCCCATTCTCCTCCTCCTACCCCCCTCCTCCTCCACCCCATTCTCCTCCTCCTACCCTCCTCCTCCACCCCATTCTCCTCCTCCTCCCTCCTCCCGCACCCCATTCTCCTCCTCCTCCCTCCTCCCGCACCCCATTCTCCTCCTCCTACCCCCCTCCTCCACCCCATTCTCCTCCTCCTACCCCCCTCCTCCACCCCATTCTCCTCCTCCTCCCTCCTCCTCCACCCCATTCTCCTCCTCCTCCCTCCTCCCGCACCACGTCTCCTCCTCCTACCTCCTCCCGCACCCCATTCTCCTCCTCCTACCCCCCTCCTCCACCCCATTCTCCTCCTCCTACCCCCCTCCTCCACCCCATTCTCCTCCTCCTACCCCCCTCCTCCACCCCATTCTCCTCCTCCTACCCCCCTCCTCCACCCCATTCTCCTCCTCCTACCCCCCTCCTCCACCCCATTCTCCTCCTCCTCCCTCCTCCTCCACCCCATTCTCCTCCTCCTACCCCCCTCCTCCACCCCATTCTCCTCCTCCTACCCCCCTCCTCCTGATTTGACATTTGTAATGTCTTTATTCTTGTGGAACTTCTGTGAGTGTAAGGTTTACTGTTCATTTTTATTGTTCATTTCACTTTTGTTTATTATCTACTTCACTTGCTTTGGCAATGTAAACATATGTTTCCCATGCCAATAAAGCCCTTAAATTGAACATGAATTGAGAGGAGAGGGAGCGAGAGGGGGAGAGAGAGAATTCTGCAAAAATATCCTCAATATGTCCAGACTCAGTGAGGGTGGGGGGGGGGGGGGGGACTCAGTGAGGGTGGGGGGGGGGAGAGGGGGACTCAGTGAGGGTGGGGGGGGGGGGAGAGGGAGACTCAGTGAGGGTGGGGGGGGGGAGAGGGAGACTCAGTGAGGGTGGGGGGGGAGAGGGAGACTCAGTGAGGGTGGGGGGGGGGGAGAGGGAGACTCAGTGAGGGTGGGGGGGAGAGGGAGACTCAGTGAGGGTGGGGGGGGGGAGAGGGAGACTCAGTGAGGGTGGGGGGGGAGAGGGAGACTCAGTGAGGGTGGGGGGGGGGAGAGGGAGACTCAGTGAGGGTGGGGGGGGGGGAGAGGGAGACTCAGTGAGGGTGGGGGGGAGAGGGAGACTCAGTGAGGGTGGGGGGAGAGGGAGACTCAGTGAGGGTGGGGGGGGGAGAGGGAGACTCAGTGGGGGTGGGGGGGGAGAGGGAGACTCAGTGAGGGTGGGGGGGGAGAGGGAGACTCAGTGGGGGTGGGGGGGGAGAGGGAGACTCAGTGAGGGTGGGGGGGGGGAGAGGGAGACTCAGTGAGCATAGCCTTGCTATTGAGGAAAGGCCGCCGTAGGCAGACCTGGCTCTCAAGAGAAGACAGGCTATGTGCTCACTGCCCACAAAATGAGGTGGAAACTGAGCTGCACTTCCTAACCTCCTGCCCAATGTATGACCATATTAGAGAGACATATTTCCCTCAGATTACACAGATCCACAAAGAATTCAAAAACAAACCCAATATTGATAAACTCCCATATCTACTGGGGGAAATTCCACAGTGTGCCATCACAGCAGCAAGATCTGTGACCTGTTGCCGCGAGAAAAGGGCAACCAGTGAAGAACAAACACCATTGTAAATACAACCCATATTTATGTTTATTTATTTTCCCTTGTGTACTTTAACCATGTGTACATTGTTACAACACTCTATATAGACATAATATGACATTTGTAATGTCTACTGTTTTGAAACTTCTGTATGTGTAATGTTTACTGTTCATTTGTATTGTATATTACACTTTTGAATATGATCTACTTTACTTGCTTTGGCAATGTTAACATATGTTTCCCATGACAATAAAGCCCCTTGAATTGAAATTGAATTGAGAGAGAAGGGAGAAGAGTGAGGAGAGAGAGGACAGAGAGGACAGAGAGTGAGAGAGTTTTATCATCCTGTGTCAGGGTACTCACATACGCTCCCTCCTGCTCTCTCTGCTCTCTCTGCTCTCTCTGCTCTGACATGCACTAGGAGCTTGGAGGGGACTGGAAGCCTGACAGCGTCTCTTGTTTCATTTGCCAGTAGATTAGTCCTGTCTTTACTCACGATGCCGAGCCGTGACCGGCCGCTGCCTAGCAAATTAATAATTAGCCCACGAGAGCGACCACATGCATATCTCCTCTCCTCTCTCCTCTTCTATCTCTTTCTCTCTCCCTCTCTTTCTCCCTGCCTGTCCCTCTCTCTCATCTCTCTCTTTCTCCTCTCTCTCTCTCTCACTCCCTCTCTCTCATATCTCTCTTTCTCCTCTCTATCTCACTCACTCCCTCTCTCTCATCTCTCTCTGTCGCTCACTCTCTCTCTTTCCTCTCTCTTTTCTCCTCTCTCGTGCTCTCTCTCTCTCTCTCATCTCTCTCTTTCTCCCTCTCTCTCTCTCTCTCTCTCTCTCTCTATCTCATCTCTCTCTGTCGCTCACTCTCTCTCTTTCCTCTCTCTTCTCTCCTCTCTCTCTCCTCTCTCGTGCTCTCTCTCTCTCTCATCTCTCTCTTTCTCTCCTCTCACACTCACTGTCTCTCTCATCTTTCTCTGTCGCTCACTCTCTCTCTCTTTCCTCTCTCTTCTCTTCTCTCTCTCTCCTCTCTCGTGCTCTCTCTCTCTCTCATCTCTCTCTTTCTCTCCTCTCTCACACTCACTGTCTCTCTCATCTTTCTCTGTCGCTCACTCTCTCTCTTTCCTCTCTCTTCTCTTCTCTCTCTCTCCTCTCTCGTGCTCTCTCTCTCTCTCTCATCTCTCTCTTTCTCTCCTCTCTCACACTCACTGTCTCTCTCATCTTTCTCTGTCGCTCACTCTCTCTCTTTCCTCTCTCTTCTCTCCTCTCTCTCTCCTCTCTCGTGCTCTCTCTCTCTCATCTCACTATTTTTCTCCCTATCCTTCTCTTCAACCCTCTCTCCCTCTCTCATCTTTTCATTTTTGGTATTCCGTAACTCAGAGGTCCCCCCCAGTCAATCTAGCGTTTCAGGAAGTTAATAAATTACCTCCATTCATCTCCATGCACAAAGACATTTAGAAAGATGTGTTACAACAGATCATGTTCATGTGACTTCTCGCTAGTCTCCGACTCACCTTCCACAGACCACCGAGTTAGTTTCCTGACGGTACTGTAATTAACCTGTCAGTCACATCTTTTGGAACACATCTTGAGATGACATCAAAGATAATTAAATCACGAAACACCTCTTCAAAGATAGACACCTGCATCACAATGTACGGTAGTCTTTATTTAAAGTACCTGTTTTGCAATGATACTTGTATTGTTGCTTAACACTTCAATCATTAATATAGAAAACACGGTGCAGGATATTTCTTCTCTAGGGATCTTATGCAAGTTGACTCTTTAGCCAACCAACGTCATTTTCAGTTAAAATGGCAGCATTTCTCTATTACTATAATTACTTTTTAGTCCCCAATCATCTTAACCATTTTATCTCCGTACTAAATGACTGATTCTTCTGTCTGTTAGAATCACAACAGAATCCTAATGAACAGCGATGGGAATCTTGAACATGTGTAATTACCGTGAGCTCAAAGACACGCAACGAGGAGCACATGACAGTGTCAATCAATATACAACGTTTTGAGAAGTCAGAGGATTTTAATGTCGTTTGTGTGTCCTTATGCAACACTCTGAGAGGAGGACAGAAGTGATGGAAGGACAGAAGTCCTCAAACTCAGTAGGGTCGTTCCTCCATATGAACACCCGTAGTGTGTTGACCGTAACGGGGTTGACAGTAACCGGGTTGACCTCAACAGGGTTGACCTCAACAGGGTTGACCGTAACAGGGTTGACCATAACAGGGTTGACAGTAACAGGGTTGACGTAACAGGGTTGACGTAACAGGGTTGACCGTAACAGGGTTGACCGTAACAGGGTTGACAGTACCAGGGTTGACCGTAACAGGGTTAACAGTACCAGGGTTGACAGTAACAGGGTTGACAGTAACAGGGTTGACAGTAACAGGGTTGACCGTAACAGGGTTGACAGTAACAGGGTTGAAAATAACAGGGTTGACCATTTCCTCTTAAATCAGCCTCTCCTCTTGTGACGGGGGGATTGAGCGCTACAGGGAGGGGCAATTGAATACAAGCTTCACACAAAAACATTACTTCTTGAAACATTCCAGCTCCTAGAGTGGGCATCGAGCCAGGTGCCATGAAGCTGGCTCTACGCATCTGGTCTCCAGTGCGTCTCCTCGGGCCGGCGTTCATGGCACCAGCCTTGCGCATGGTGTCCCCGGTTAGCCAGCACAGCCCAGTGCGGGCTATTCCACCTCGCCGCACTGGCCTGGCTACGGGGAGAATTCAACCAGGTAAGGTTGGGCAGGCTCGCTGCTCAAGAGCTCCAGTGCGCCTGCATGGTCCGGTCTACCCAGTGCCACCTCCATGCACCAGCCCTCCAGTGGCAGCCCCCCGCACCAGGCTGTCTCTCCGTCTTCTCCCTACAGGTGCTCCCGCCTGTCCAGCGTTGCCAGAGCCTTCCTCCTACCCAGCGCTGTCAGAGTCTCTCGTCTGTCCTGAGCCGCCAGAGTCTCCTGTCTGTCCTGAGCCGCCAGAGTCTCCCGTCTGTCCTGAGCCGCCAGAGTCTCCCGTCTGTCCTGAGCCGCCAGAGTCTCCCGTCTGTCCTGAGCCGCCAGAGTCTCCCATCTGTCATGAGCCGCCAGAGTCTCCCGTCTGTCCTGAGCCGCCAGAGCCTCCAGTCTGTCCTGAGCCGCCAGAGCCGCCAGTCTGTCCTAAGCCGCCAGAGCCTCCAGCCAGCCAGGAGCTGCCAGTGCCGTCAGTCAGCCAGGAGCCGCCAGAGCCGTCAGTCAGCCAGGAGCGGCCAGAGCCATCAGTCAGCCAGGAGCTGCCAGAGCCGTCAGCCAGCCAGGAGCCTCCAGAGCCGTCAGCCAGCCAGGAGCCTCTAGAGCCGTCAACCAGCCAGTTCACATGACGGAGTTGACCTTAAAATGACCAGAGTTCAGTTCACAGAACAGAGTTGACCTTATAATGACCAGAGTTCAGTTCACATAACAGAGTTGACCTTAAAATGAGAGAGAGAGACATTTCATGTGATTAGATGAATCACTAATGAGATTCATTTCATTTTCAATGTGGTCTACTTCATTTAATATAACAGGCTTTTCAATTTCAATATTGATGAATAATTTCTACTTAAAATATCAAAGTAGAATGGCCCTGTTTTGGTGGAAGGATGGCACTATCAGAGCTTCTCTAGATATTATTACAACGCTAAGTTCCATGAAAACGCAGTATAATGTTAATTTCCAGAGCTGAGAGGTATACCAGTGAAACTGTACAATCCACAAGGCCGTATGTGGATCACAGCCTTTTAAAAGGAAGTGAAGTGTGGGTGGCAGGTAGCCTAGTGGTTAGAGGCAGGTAGCCTAGTGGTTAGAGGCAGGTAGCCTAGTGGTTAGAGGCAGGTAGCCTAGTGGTTAGAGGCAGGTAGCCTAGTGGTTAGAAGCAGGTACCCTAGTGGTTAGAGGCAGGTAGCCTAGTGGTTAGAGGCAGGTACCCTAGTGGTTAGAGGCAGGTAGCCCAGTGGTTAGAGGCAGGGTAGCCTAGTGGTTAGAGGCAGGGTAGCCTAGTGGTTAGAGGCAGGTAGCCTAGTGGTTAGAGGCAGGTAGCCTAGTGGTTAGAGGCAGGTAGCCTAGTGGTTAGAGGCAGGTAGCCTAGTGGTTAGAGACAGGTAGCCTAGTGGTTAGAGGCAGCGTAGCCTAGTGGTTAGAGGCAGGTAGCCTAGTGGTTAGAGGCAGGTAGCCTAGTGGTTAGAGACAGGTAGCCTAGTGGTTAGAGGCAGCGTAGCCTAGTGGTTAGAGGCAGGTAGCCTAGTGGTTAGAGACAGGTAGCCTAGTGGTTAGAGCGTTGGGTGAATGCAGAAACAGTGGGTGGTCAAATAATGATTCCTTCTCTTCCGACGACAACGAGAGAGAGAGAGAGAGAGAGAGAGAGAGAGAGAGAGAGACAGAGAGAGAGAGAGAGACAGACAGAGAGACAGAGAGAGAGAGAGAGAGAGAGAGAGAGAGAGAGAGAGAGAGAGAGAGAGAGAGAGAGAGAGAGAGAGAGAGAGACAGAGAGAGAGCCGAGGATGTGTATTGCAACTTGCCTTTTATATTGCCAGCTGTATTAACTGTGTAGGTCCTGCTGGTTATGTGAACAGTCAACCTGTTTTTTAAATGCCTTAAGAGAAACCATAATTCATTGGGGAAACCGGTTCTGGGCTGTTCCCCACTGCTCCTCTCCAATATGGCTTTAGGCTCTCTTTCTTTCCTCACAGAAGCAACACCATTAAAATACCCGGATAAAAAACATCCTCTCTCTCTGTTTGCTGAGAGGGTGGTCAGTCATTTGTCCAAGGCTACAGCAGAAACTGGCACTGTTGACAAGCTGACATGGCAGTAATGGATAGGAATAGGAAGTCATTCATTCTTCCAGCAACCAATCAGATTTGTTCAGATGTGTTCCTTTTCCTTGTCATTCCTGTGTTGCCATGGCTTCACCTCCCTACCTGTCTCATCCTGGCCGTGAGGCCGCAGTGCTTGTAACCTGCGATGGGATTGAATCCCTGCCTCAACGTCAAACTGTGTAAAAATATGTTTTCATCCTGATACTCTGACAGGCTGACTACCTGATACTCTGACAGGCTGACTACCTGACAGGCTGACTACCTGATACTCTGACAGGCTGACTACCTGATACTCTGACAGGCTGACTACCTGATACTCTGACAGGCTGACTACCTGGTACTCTGACAGGCTGACTACCTGGTACTCTGACAGGCTGACTACCTGATACTCTGACAGGCTGACTACCTGATACTCTGACAGGCTGACTACCTGATACTCTGACAGGCTGACTACCTGATGCTCTGACAGGCTGACTACCTGATGCTCTGACAGGCTGACTACCTGATACTCTGACAGGCTGACTACCTGATACTCTGACAGGCTGACTACCTGACAGGCGGACTACCTGATACTCTGACAGGCTGACTACCTGATACTCTGACAGGCTGACTACCTGACACTCTGGCATGCTGACTACCTGATACTCTGAGAGGCTGACTACCTGATACTCTGGCAGGCTGACTACCTGATACTCTGACAGGCTGACTACCTGACACTCTGGCAGGCTGACTACCTGATACTCTGAGAGGCTGACTACCTGATACTCTGGCAGGCTGACTACCTGATACTCTGACAGGCTGACTACCTGACACTCTGACAGGCTGACTACCTGATACTCTGGCAGGCTGACTACCTGATACTCTGACAGGCTGACTACCTGCTACTCTGGCAGGCTGACTACCTGATACTCTGACAGGCTGACTACCTGCTACTTTGACAGGCTGACTACCTGATGCTCTGACAGGCTGACTACCTGCTACTCTGACAGGCTGACTACCTGCTACTCTGACAGGCTGACTACCTGCTACTCTGGCAGGCTGACTACCTGATACTCTGGCAGGCTGACTACCTGCTACTCTGACAGGCTGACTACCTGCTACTCTGACAGGCTGACTACCTGCTACTCTGACAGGCTCACTATCTGACACTCTGGCAGGCTGACTACCTGACACTCTGACAGGCTGACTACCTGATACTCTGAAAGGCTGACTACCTGACACTCTGGCAGGCTGACTACCTGATACTCTGGCAGGCTGACTACCTGATACTCTGTCAGGCTGACTACCTGATACTCTGACAGGCTGACTACCTGACAGGCTGACTACCTGCTACTCTGGCAGGCTGACTACCTGATACTCTGACAGGCTGACTACCTGACAGGCTGACTACCTGCTACTCTGACAGGCTGACTACCTGATACTCTGACAGGCTGACTACCTGATACTCTGACAGGCTGACTACCTGGTACTCTGACAGGCTGACTACCTGGTACTCTGACAGGCTGACTACCTGATACTCTGACAGGCTGACTACCTGATACTCTGACAGGCTGACTACCTGATACTCTGACAGGCTGACTACCTGATGCTCTGACAGGCTGACTACCTGATACTCTGACAGGCTGACTACCTGACACTCTGACAGAATGACTACCTGACAGGCGGACTACCTGATACTCTGACAGGCTGACTACCTGATACTCTGACAGGCTGACTACCTGACACTCTGGCATGCTGACTACCTGATACTCTGAGAGGCTGACTACCTGATACTCTGGCAGGCTGACTACCTGATACTCTGACAGGCTGACTACCTGACACTCTGGCAGGCTGACTACCTGATACTCTGACAGGCTGACTACCTGATACTCTGGCAGGCTGACTACCTGATACTCTGACAGGCTGACTACCTGATACTCTGACAGGCTGACTACCTGATACTCTGACAGGCTGACTACCTGACACTCTGGCAGGCTGACTACCTGATACTCTGAGAGGCTGACTACCTGATACTCTGGCAGGCTGACTACCTGATACTCTGACAGGCTGACTACCTGACACTCTGACAGGCTGACTACCTGATACTCTGGCTGGCTGACTACCTGATACTCTGACAGGCTGATTACCTGCTACTCTGATAGGCTGACTACCTGATACTCTGACAGGCTGACTACCTGATACTCTGACAGGCTGACTACCTGATACTCTGGCAGGCTGACTACCTGCTACTCTGGCAGGCTGACTACCTGATACTCTGACAGGCTGACTACCTGCTACTCTGACAGGCTGACTACCTGATGCTCTGACAGGCTGACTACCTGCTACTCTGACAGGCTGACTACCTGCTACTCTGACAGGCTGACTACCTGCTACTCTGGCAGGCTGACTACCTGATACTCTGGCAGGCTGACTACCTGCTACTCTGACAGGCTGACTACCTGCTACTCTGACAGGCTGACTACCTGCTACTCTGACAGGCTCACTATCTGACACTCTGGCAGGCTGACTACCTGACACTCTGACAGGCTGACTACCTGATACTCTGAAAGGCTGACTACCTGACACTCTGGCAGGCTGACTACCTGATACTCTGGCAGGCTGACTACCTGATACTCTGGCAGGCTGACTACCTGATACTCTGACAGGCTGACTACCTGACAGGCTGACTACCTGCTACTCTGGCAGGCTGACTACCTGATACTCTGACAGGCTGACTACCTGACAGGCTGACTACCTGCTACTCTGACAGGCTGACTACCTGATACTCTGACAGGCTGACTACCCGATACTCTGGCAGGCTGACTACCTGCTACTCTGGTTAAGCTGACCACCTGCTACTCTGGCAGGCGGACTACCTGATACTCTGACAGGCTGACTACCTGATACTCT
Organism: Oncorhynchus clarkii lewisi; assembly: GCF_045791955.1. NCBI lineage: Eukaryota > Metazoa > Chordata > Actinopteri > Salmoniformes > Salmonidae > Oncorhynchus > Oncorhynchus clarkii. Next base: position 34,709 of record NW_027258522.1, read on the forward strand.
GACAGGCTGACTACCTGATACTCTGGCAGGCTGACTACCTGCTACTCTGGCAAGCTGACTACCTGCTACTCTGACAGGCTGACTACCTGCTACTCTGACAGGCTCACTATCTGACACTCTGGCAGGCTGACTACCTGACACTCTGACAGGCTGACTACCTGATACTCTGAAAGGCTGACTACCTGACACTCTGGCAGGCTGACTACCTGATACTCTGGCAGGCTGACTACCTGATACTCTGGCAGGCTGACTACCTGATACTCTGACAGGCTGACTACCTGACAGGCTGACTACCTGCTACTCTGGCAGGCTGACTACCTGATACTCTGACAGGCTGACTACCTGACAGGCTGACTACCTGCTACTCTGACAGGCTGACTACCTGATACTCTGACAGGCTGACTACCCGATACTCTGGCAGGCTGACTACCTGCTACTCTGGTTAAGCTGACCACCTGCTACTCTGGCAGGCGGACTACCTGATACTCTGACAGGCTGACTACCTGATACTCTGACAGGCTGACTACCTGATACTCTGGCAGGCTGACTACCTGCTACTCTGGCAAGCTGACTACCTGCTACTCTGACAGGCTGACTACCTGGTACTCTGACAGGCTGACTACCTGATACTCTGGCAGGCTGACTACCTGGTACTCTGACAGGCTGACTACCTGATACTCTGGCAGGCTGACTACCTGATGCTCTGACAGGCTGACTACCTGGTACTCTGACAGGCTGACTACCTGATACTCTGGCAGGCTGACTACCTGGTACTCTGACAGGCTGACTACCTGATACTCTGGCAAGCTGACTACCTGCTACTCTGACAGGCTGACTACCTGATGCTCTGACAGGCTGACTACCTGGTACTCTGACAGGCTGACTACCTGATACTCTGGCAGGCTGACTACCTGGTACTCTGACAGGCTGACTACCTGATACTCTGGCAGGCTGACTACCTGATACTCTGGCAAGCTGACTACCTGCTACTCTGACAGGCTGACTACCTGATGCTCTGACAGGCTGACTACCTGGTACTCTGACAGGCTGACTACCTGATACTCTGGCAGGCTGACTACCTGATACTCTGACAGGCTGACTACCTGGTACTCTGACAGGCTGACTACCTGATACTCTGACAGGCTGACTACCTGGTACTCTGACAGGCTGACTACCTGATACTCTGGCAGGCTGACTACCTGATACTCTGGCAGGCTGACTACCTGATACTCTGACAGGCTGACTACCTGGTACTCTGACAGGCTGACTACCTGATACTCTGGCAGGCTGACTACCTGATACTCTGGCAGGCTGACTACCTGGTACTCTGACAGGCTGACTACCTGATACTCTGGCAGGCTGACTACCTGATACTCTGGCAGGCTGACTACCTGGTACTCTGACAGGCTGACTACCTGATACTCTGGCAGGCTGACTACCTGCTACTCTGACAGGCTGACTACCTGCTACTCTGACAGGCTCACTATCTGACACTCTGGCAGGCTGACTACCTGACACTCTGACAGGCTGACTACCTGATACTCTGAAAGGCTGACTACCTGACACTCTGGCAGGCTGACTACCTGATACTCTGGCAGGCTGACTACCTGATACTCTGGCAGGCTGACTACCTGATACTCTGACAGGCTGACTACCTGACAGGCTGACTACCTGCTACTCTGGCAGGCTGACTACCTGATACTCTGACAGGCTGACTCCCTGACAGGCTGACTACCTGCTACTCTGACAGGCTGACTACCTGATACTCTGACAGGCTGACTACCCGATACTCTGGCAGGCTGACTACCTGCTACTCTGGTTAAGCTGACCACCTGCTACTCTGGCAGGCGGACTACCTGATACTCTGACAGGCTGACTACCTGATACTCTGACAGGCTGACTACCTGATACTCTGGCAGGCTGACTACCTGCTACTCTGGCAAGCTGACTACCTGCTACTCTGACAGGCTGACTACCTGGTACTCTGACAGGCTGACTACCTGATACTCTGGCAGGCTGACTACCTGGTACTCTGACAGGCTGACTACCTGATACTCTGGCAGGCTGACTACCTGATGCTCTGACAGGCTGACTACCTGGTACTCTGACAGGCTGACTACCTGATACTCTGGCAGGCTGACTACCTGGTACTCTGACAGGCTGACTACCTGATACTCTGGCAAGCTGACTACCTGCTACTCTGACAGGCTGACTACCTGATGCTCTGACAGGCTGACTACCTGGTACTCTGACAGGCTGACTACCTGATACTCTGGCAGGCTGACTACCTGGTACTCTGACAGGCTGACTACCTGATACTCTGGCAGGCTGACTACCTGATACTCTGGCAAGCTGACTACCTGCTACTCTGACAGGCTGACTACCTGATGCTCTGACAGGCTGACTACCTGGTACTCTGACAGGCTGACTACCTGATACTCTGGCAGGCTGACTACCTGATACTCTGACAGGCTGACTACCTGGTACTCTGACAGGCTGACTACCTGATACTCTGACAGGCTGACTACCTGGTACTCTGACAGGCTGACTACCTGATACTCTGGCAGGCTGACTACCTGATACTCTGGCAGGCTGACTACCTGATACTCTGACAGGCTGACTACCTGGTACTCTGACAGGCTGACTACCTGATACTCTGGCAGGCTGACTACCTGATACTCTGGCAGGCTGACTACCTGGTACTCTGACAGGCTGACTACCTGATACTCTGGCAGGCTGACTACCTGATACTCTGGCAGGCTGACTACCTGATACTCTGACAGGCTGACTACCTGGTACTCTGACAGGCTGACTACCTGGTACTCTGACAGGCTGACTACCTGATGCTCTGACAGGCTGACTACCTGATACTCTGACAGGCTGACTACCTGATACTCTGACAGGCTGACTACCTGGTACTCTGACAGGCTGACTACCTGGTACTCTGACAGGCTGACTACCTGATGCTCTGACAGGCTGACTACCTGATACTCTGGCAGGCTGACTACCTGATACTCTGACAGGCTGACTACCTGGTACTCTGACAGGCTGACTACCTGATACTCTGGCAGGCTGACTACCTGATACTCTGGCAGGCTGACTACCTGGTACTCTGACAGGCTGACTACCTGATACTCTGGCAGGCTGACTACCTGCTACTCTGATAGGCTGACTACCTGGTACTCTGACAGGCTGACTACCTGATACTCTGGCAGGCTGACTACCTGGTACTCTGACAGGCTGACTACCTGATACTCTGACAGGCTGACTACCTGGTACTCTGACAGGCTGACTACCTGATACTCTGACAGGCTGACTACCTGCTACTCTGACAGGCTGACTACCTGGTACTCTGACAGGCTGACTACCTGATACTCTGACAGGCTGACTACCTGATACTCTGACAGGCTGACTACCTGATACTCTGACAGGCTGACTACCTGCTACTCTGACAGGCTGACTACCTGGTACTCTGACAGGCTGACTACCTGATACTCTGACAGGCTGACTACCTGATACTCTGACAGGCTGACTACCTGCTACTCTGACAGGCTGACTACCTGGTACTCTGACAGGCTGACTACCTGATACTCTGACAGGCTGACTACCTGATACTCTGACAGGCTGACTACCTGCTACTCTGACAGGCTGACTACCTGGTACTCTGACAGGCTGACTACCTGCTACTCTGACAGGCTGACTACCTGGTACTCTGACAGGCTGACTACCTGCTACTCTGACAGGCTGACTACCTGATGCTCTGACAGGCTGACTACCTGCTACTCTGACAGGCTGACTACCTGGTACTCTGACAGGCTGACTACCTGATACTCTGGCAGGCTGACTACCTGATACTCTGGCAGGCTGACTACCTGATGCTCTGACAGGCTGACTACCTGCTACTCTGACAGGCTGACTACCTGGTACTCTGACAGGCTGACTACCTGATACTCTGGCAGGCTGACTACCTGATACTCTGGCAGGCTGACTACCTGATGCTCTGACAGGCTGACTACCTGCTACTCTGACAGGCTGACTACCTGGTACTCTGACAGGCTGACTACCTTAACTCTGGCAGGCTGACTACCTGATACTCTGGCAGGCTGACTACCTGGTACTCTGACAGGCGAATATATTTTTATATTTCAAATATGTTTTTATTTATTTTACCTTATTTAAACTAGGCAAGTCAGTTAAGAATAAATTCTTATTTTCAATAACGGCCTAGGAACAGTGGGTTAACTGCCTGTTCAGGGGCAGAACGACAGATTTGTACCTTGTCAGCTCGGGGATTTGAACTTGCAACCTTCTAGTTGCTGCTAGTCCAACGCTCTAACCACTAGGCTACCCTGCCACCCCTGGCTCAAAGATGGAGGTAGAGAGAGTGAGAGAGGATGAGAATGGAGGTAGAGAGAGTGAGAGAGGAGGAGAATGGAGGTAGATAGAGTGAGAGAGGAGGAGAATGGAGGTAGAGAGAGTGAGAGAGCAGGAGAATGTAGGTAGAGAGAGTGAGAGAGGATGAGAATGGAGGTAGAGAGAGTGAGAGAGGAGGAGAATGGAGGTAGAGAGAGTGAGAGAGAAGGAGAATGGAGGTAGAGAGAGTGAGAGAGCAGGAGAATGTAGGTAGAGAGAGTGAGAGAGGAGGATAATGGAGGTAGAGAGAGTGAGAGAGGAGGAGAATGGAGAATGGAGGTAGAGAGAGTGAGAGAGGAGGAGAATGGAGGTAGAGAGAGTGAAAGATGAGGATAATGGAGGTAGATAGAGTGAGAGAGGAGGAGAATGGAGGTAGAGAGAGTGAGAGAGGGGGAGAATGGAGAATGGAGGTAGAGAGAGTGAGAGAGGAGGAGAATGGAGGTAGAGAGAGTGAGAGAGGAGGAGAATGGAGGTAGAGAGAGTGAGAGAGCAGGAGAATGGAGGTAGAGAGAGTGAAAGAGGAGGAGAATGGAGGTAGAGAGAGTGAGAGAGGATGAGAATGGAGGTAGAGAGAGTGAGAGAGGAGGAGAATGGAGGTAGAGAGAGTGAGAGAGGATGAGAATGGAGGTAGAGAGAGTGAGAGAGGAGGAGAATGGAGGTAGAGAGAGTGAGAGAGGAGGAGAATGGAGGTAGAGAGAGTGAGAGAGGAGGAGAATGGAGGCAGAGAGAGTGAGAGAGGAGGAGAATGGAGGTAGAGAGAGTGAGAGAGGAGGAGAATGGAGGTAGAGAGAGTGAGAGAGGAGGAGAATGGAGGCAGAGAGAGTGAGAGAGGAGGAGAATGGAGGCAGAGAGAGTGAGAGAGGAAGAGAATGGAGGCAG